>NW_020884885.1:10850885-10865390 GCF_003945725.1 Corapipo altera | reverse complement strand
AGGGGGGAGAAAGGGGGGAGAAAGGGGGGAGAAAGGGGGGAGAAAGGTAAAAAGGAATAGAGAATTTCTCCTGAGGGCAAGAAGCAAAGGAAGGTGGTAGGGGTTGAAGTGGGGACTCTATGACTCATCAAGGAAGACTGAACAGCTCTGTGATTACAGAGGCAGTTTTGCAACTGACCCAAGGCCAAAAGATCAAAATTTGCCTTCATCAATTGTCTTGACAGTTGCTTTCAGGGCAGGAGTTGCTGCAAATTTATCCCCATCATCATTAGCACTGCTCTCCCATTAAAAGTTTCCACTAATTTGTGGTAAACCACTGGCTAAGAGCTGGGACAACACAGGCCAGATACAAATGCCAATAAAACAATCACTGAAGGCCATTCTGGTACATAAAACCACACCCCTATAGTGCTAAGCACAGCTATGGCATGGCCCCGCTGCCAGTCCCACATCTCTAACCCCATTATCCAGAGACAGAGGCAGCCTAAAATATACTGCATATTAATGGTAACGAGCTAATGAATGCATCAGTGCTAATTCAGTGACATTCTGATAGAAGATGCTGAGGATTTGAAAACATTATACTTACATTAATGTATCTTGACACACTGACAATTTAGAGGATGGATTCTATTAGCCTGTGAGTTTTCAAAGGTAAACCTCCACCTCCTCCTTCTCCTGCAATTCTCGCCTCCTTAATCCTTTTTCCAAGCATCCCAGGGGCTGCGTAGATCAATCACCATAAACAGGCAATTCCTACTGCCTGGCACAGCTCTCTTGTGTTGGACAGTGCCTGTGTGCAGCTGAAAGAGGGTTTTTTCCTCTTAAATCCCTTTTCTTCGCAGGCTCCTTTCAATCTCTGCTCTCTTGCTCAGCTGTTCAGCATACTGCACTCAATTTTGATAGCTACTGCTTAGTGGTTTGGTGCAAAGAAACCTCACTGGTCCCATGCTAATGATAGCTCAATCTCTCCCCACCTCCACAGCTCTTCCCCCAACATCTCTGCTTCCCTCCCAGTGTCTGGAGAGGAGAGCTCTGCAGTGTGGGAGAGAGGAGACTCAACTGCACACGCAATGGTGCTGCAGCAGCCGGAGCTGTGTGCCCATCACGGGGGTGCATGGTGCTGAGAGAGGGGAACCAGACCCCATTCCTGCAGGCACCTGAAGCTGATTGCCTACAGCCTTGGCAAGCCAAGGCCAAGCTGCAGATGAGTTGTATCCTTCCTGCCTGGGGGGACATGGCTCCCTAGGGCCCTGAAGACAGGGATGCTGCCTACTGCTAAGCTGGATGTTGTTTCAGTGGCATTGCCATCCACGGTGCAGCCTTTTACCTGACAAAAAAGTGCTGCTTGATTTAAAGAGGTGACATTACAGAACCTCTTGCTCCAGGGGTTTGAGGGAACTTCGAATCTGCAAGCAGAGGAAGAGACAACAAACCAGAGTCAAGCCAGAACAATGAGTGAAAGGTTTATACATTTAAGCTGGACACAGTTTGTTCAGCTCTACCATGTTCAGGCCAGGGAAAAGACTCTTGCTGTCCTGTTTTAGATTTCCCAAGTCAATACGCCTGAGACAACATCTTGAGCCCACTTTGATTTGTTATGCCTCAGAATGAACCAAGAAGGTGCAGTGGATGTATGTCCTTTGTAACAGCTTAGCAGGGTACTTGCCATGCCTAAGTAACTTCCACGGGCCACAGGTTGAGAACCAACAGTAAGTATAAAGCTCTGGCAGTGTCCCTTTACAATACTGGAGTACCCCTGGGAGCACCCTGGTAAAGCCCAGGGGAGTTCTCCAGCACTGCAGCAGCACAAAGGTATGTGCACATGAGAGGGGCACCCACCATGGCAGCTGAGCTGTACCTGGCCCTCACAGACAGGCTGATGTCCACAGCATTTCTCTTGCAAGGGCCCAGTAGCTGTAGTGGACTTTTCCAGCTCTTCTGGTGTTTCTCCATGTTGTGGCGTTTCCGTCTGTTTTCTGGTGAGGACAGTACCAGGTCCACAGCAGCTGCTTTGGACCCCATACCATCGCAGCCACAGAGCCAGCGAGAAAGCCTGGGCTCAAACATATGAGCAGGGCAAAGAGAAGAGGCAGTGGGAACAAGCAGATTAAAAACAGGATGCAGACACCTACCAAGTACCTCGTCTCTTGCAAACATTAGGCTGTTGCCTAATTGAATAGAATCCAAGACTCCTTTTTTCCACCCCTACACGTGAAGGTTCAGTCTGTTCACTTTATACATGCATAAAATCTCTTGGTAAAGAACCTCGGACACTTCGGGACTCTGAAATCCTGAGGGATGAGGCAAATCCCCTGTGTCTAACCCAACATTACACCTGAGAACCACAAAACATCTTTTTGCATCCTATCCAAACAGCCTAACAAAAGTTTCCCCAGGAAGCCCTTGGTGGAGCAAACCCTGAGCCAGAACTTCCCCTATCCCATGTAACTACCAAGTTACAGCTATATTCATGCTGTATTTCTGCAACTGCACATCCCAAACCCATGGTGAATGTACCAGCTCCCTGCCTAGATTTCTGTCAAGCGTGGAGATTTAGATGATTAGGACCTCTCTACCACCAGCCAGCTGGGAATGAAACTTGATCAAGCCAAAAATAACCTGATGCTCAGGCAGTAAAAACAATTAGCACTCAGTCATCACAGCAGCAGAATGCAGCTGCTGCTCCTGCTCAATTCGGCACAGTCTGTACACCTAAGCAACAGGGATACTTCAGATTTGTCACCTGTAACAAGTCAGGTACACAGGACTCTATTCCCACATAAACACCAGACCTTTCAGCAAAGACAGCTCTTTGCAAAACCAGCAGGAACATCTCTTGGCAGAGGCTCATCCCCAACTCTGCCACAGCCCTGCTATTTCTTTAAGCAACTCTAACAGGAACAGAGACACTATCCTCCTTAGGGAATACCTACAAAGCTAGGCAGTAGATCTCATGCTGAAAGTACAAAGCAAAATCCTTAGGTCAAAGGACATCTTCACTGGGTGCCTCCAGATCACCTCCCACAGACAAGACCCAAACCACCTGATACGCACAAGAGCCTCAAGCACATCTAAAGCTCACCCTTCAGGCTGGACATGCCCCATGGCCAGATGCCCTCCAAACCTGTTTGTGAGCGGTGCTGAGCTGCCCACAGCCACAGAGCCACCAATCGCAAGGCAGCAGCACCCAGTGCCTCCAGCAGTTCCAGCAATCCCAAAACGCAATGGATACAGCCAGCATCACCCCTCAGCAGGGAACAATGAGGTCTCTGCAGCCTGCTGGGGAGGAAAGAGTTAACTCATGTTGCCTCCTCTGTCATCACTGCATGCAGAAAGGGACGTGCAAAGTCTGCTCAGCCCTTTCCATGCAATGTTTCCTCTGACCACTTTAGGGTTGCATCTCCCAAGCAGGCTCAGCACCTCACCCTCCTCCACACCACTCTTCTGCAGCCCCTGGGTGTGGCAACTCATGCTCCCAAGCTCCCTGTGGCTGTAAAAGCATCCTGTCCCAAGAATTACCGCTATCAGGGCCAAGCCATAGTGAGAGGTATGGCCCAGCTCCAGAATTTTAT
Organism: Corapipo altera; assembly: GCF_003945725.1. Classification (NCBI taxonomy): domain Eukaryota; kingdom Metazoa; phylum Chordata; class Aves; order Passeriformes; family Pipridae; genus Corapipo; species Corapipo altera. The sequence continues at coordinate 10,861,815 of NW_020884885.1, read as the reverse complement.
TGCCCATAGGTTTCAAATTTCCTTTGGTGGGGACCACAAGAAAGTTTCTTTCTGTGTCACAGGATGTGTTATATGGCAATCAAAACCTGTAAAGTGCTCAGTTTCCCCAAAACATGATAAAAAAGCTCTGTTGCTCTACTAGTTTCTCAAACAGGAGCTATAATTAAACACAGCAACCACACTCCTGCTGGCCTGCCAACCACCACCTGCAGCAATGTGCCAACCCCTCCATGAGAGCCCCGGTACCACCTCAGGGGAGAAATGCTCATTTGCCTCTGGCAGCAGCTGGTGGGGCAGCCTGCGACATGCTGAATGTTCTCAGTAAGGTGCCCTGCACAGCTATGGTGATGGGCACAGCACGCAGGACACCGCACAGGTGCCCAGCTGGACACCTGGTCCCACCGTAGCCCTGCTGCACTGGCTCAGTGGGCTCCCAGCACAGGGGACAAACAGACTTCACCTTTCATTCACCATGTGCATGCACACACCCCACACCAAGTGCAAGCCCAGCCTCGCTACCCTGCCTTCTCAAGTAGCCCATCCCTCACTGCTGAGGCGTGTTTTGGCTGCAAATACAAAGGATGAAAGGTACAATCAGCAAGGTACAATGAGCTGCTTCAGTGGCTGCCATCTGTATTATTTACAAAAAAATCTACCTTCTCCATCGTCCTCCTCCCCCTCAGTCCAGCCGACCACAGCAATCCATCAGCCCAAAGCTGTCCTTGCTCTTTTCAAAGGCTCTGGCAGCCACCTCCCAGCCTCAGCCCACAGCCTGCATCCAGCCCCTTGCTGTCTCAACAGATGGCCACAACCAAGCAGTTAAGGTTCCCAGGGAGCTGAGTGGATGGAGAGAGAGGCAAGCAGGACATACTAGGATCAGGTGCTGTTTTTCTTTAAGGGCATTAAAAGAGGAGAATTTCTCTTTGATTCCCAGCTGCCTTAGACAGGTGTTTGTGAGAGACAGTCCCAGAAGCTTAGCAGGCCATCTGTCCTGCAGATGATTTCTACAGGGAAACATTAGAAGCAAAAACCCATATGCACAGACAGAAAAGCACACAATTCCCCCCACAAAAGAAAACAAATCACCAAGTAAATTAACCCTTGCTACTGAAAAAGAGCAGCTTAAAAAGCTAGGAAAGCCCTTCAACCAAACAGGACAATAAAGGTCGGTTTTACAGAAAATCTGATGCATCTCTGCATTTCATCTCCTCTGCCTCACACCTGAGGCATGACACAGGCTCAGACAAGCTCTATGAAAAATAACCCTGGGACCACAGAGAAGCCCATATACATGTTCCTCACTCACAACACTGCCGAACGGGGCATCTTCACAGTAAAACGGGGCATCTTGCACCTCTTCTCCTGACAGCCTCAAACCTCCCCAGATTTTCTTCCCACTGTGCCCCTAAGGACCTGACAAGAGCCTTTCATAAAAGCTCCAGGAAGCCAATGCTCTTTACTTCCAACAATTCCTTTCACCTCTGTCCCTTTCCAGAACTCAAAAGAAAATTGTAAGAAACTGTAGTTTGAGAAATTAAGTCCCCTGAGCCACACACAAGACAATAGCCCTCTGTATACTGTCATTGAAATGGTGATTTCAAAGCCATTCTTGACAGATACCCTCCCCAAAGATGATGATCTACACCTCCAGCAACATTAGTTCTCTATCTGCAGACCTGGAACTTACCAAGCACAATGCCACTACTGTGATTTATACACTACCAACATGTCCACAACCATGAAATGGAAGATTAAATGAGGCTGTGCCACTCCAGCACCCCAAAAGCAGATTCCCAAGCAGTTTCATGGGCAAACTTGCAGCCCCAGTCTGAGACCAACTCCTACAGGACACACCAGCAGCAGTAGATTTTTTTCTTCCATCTGTGTAAAAAACAAAGGGTTTCTCATCTCCATAGTCTGTCATGATATGACCAGATGTGCAGTCTAGGCACACACACAATGGGGAGAAAAAAGGGCAGACGAATAAATTTGCATTAAGCAGGGAGACTGCCTTTTGGTCTAGCCAGGATATTTCCTGAGTTCCAGGCACATAAACACTCACAGGACTCACACCTCTGGTTGTGCAAGCAATAAAGTTTGCTACTATGACACAGAAGCCCTGTAAATCAGGCCTGATACAAAATGGCCCAAGTGACTATTAGCTGACAGCTCAGTTGTCAACAACCCTATGTTATGGAGTATTTCCCATAGTACATGATTACATCCACATCCTGTAAGAGCATGTTAATTACATAAATACATTTAATTTATAAATAATAACAAGTTGTAGATTAACAAATTAAGCATATATAAATATATAAATAAAAGACACAGGTTGATTTGTGCCGACTTACTTTGGGACTCGCTGCACGATGAGGATCTCTTGACTGGTTAGTAAAGAGAATTCAGATCACCAGACCAGCCAAGTATGCTGGCATTCACCTATATTTTGGTCTCAGGGGGAGAGGAGCAGCTTGTCCCAGACTTCTTGCTGGGAGATATCAGTGAGAGCCTTGAATCCTGCTTCTGGGCTAACCATTTACTGCCCTAGAGACTGATATCACCTGTCATCTCTGAGCCCTGGACTACCACCCTACACACCACTTGGACCCATCAGTGCAGCTCAGGAACACATTCTCATATCCTCCCTAAACAATTCACCAATATTAAGCCCCACTCATTCACACACAATTACAACTTCAGGTGTATCACTGCCTCATAGCCCAGACATGCAGACAGGGTCAGGAAGTTGCTTAGCAAAAACATGATAGAGAAGTCCTCCCAATAAAACACATATTTAACTACTTGGTAGCCATCCCAAAGTGGCAAAAAGCTCCCTCTGACACCTTAGCAGTTTCTATAGCAACAGGTTGCTGCTAAAAATGTTAGATGCAAAATTCCTCATGTTGGGCAAACAGGAGCTAGGAGGACAGATTTAAAAGAAAACTTCTAAATAGCTGCTGCCAGAGCTAGCACAGGATCTGCTAATTTACAAGGTGGTGGTGAAACAATTTAGAAGAAACTCCTAGTCCAACTCTCACTAGTTGGGCAGTGCATGGTGCACAGGGCCATGTCTGTGGAGCAGTCTCGCAGCATCCCCCAGACCTACAGCATCCCCCAGAAAGAGGTGGAGCACACGTATTCCTCTCTCCTGCAAGGGAGCACTTGGAAGTGAAACCAGCTGTTTTAAGAAACAGAACTACAGAGCAGCATACTGAGTAGGAAGCCTGAAAGCCAAAATATTAGATTATAGGTTTGGCAGTGCTGCTGCTGCTTCTTCATGAAATCAAGGCTGGGTCATTCAACCTCTGAGGCCTCAGTATTCCCAGTACATGAAAAGTAAATATACCACAGAAGTTCATATGGTTCACGTGCAGCAGGTAAAACATTTCAAAGGCAGCGGCTTAGGCACTGCACCAGTGCAGCACTCGCTTCATTACACACAACGTTTCAGAGGCAGAAATGCCCTTCCTAGCCTGAGTAACAACAGCTTAGCATGACATCAAATTTTTCTGTCCATCTTCATTCCCTGCTGGTGGGAAAAAGCACTTTGGATACCTTGGAGTGAACTTCACACTGATACTCCCTTCACACACACCAGAAGTTCTTGGAAGATTCTTCTGGTCAGATTAAACCCTTATGCACAAAATCAAAGCAGCCACAGCTTAGCTGCAGCTGCACAGAGAAGGGAAGCGGAAGGAAGCCCACCACACTACCAAGAAGCAACTGCATTTGTCTGTGTGGTTCTCAAGTAAGAAAGTCCTGAAGAACCCACAGGCTTTCCTCATGAATGTCACACCCACTCCTCAGGAACTCACACCAACCTGACTTTGCTTTTATGTGTTGCTGAGTCAGGGGAAAACTCTCTACACACACAAATGTATGTGTATGTGCACATGTTTGTTTATGCATGAGCTGTCAACCCCTAAATTATGCACAGATCAACAAGGCTCTTTGAATTCCCAGACTGTGAAGTGCGCGACATTTAATCTCAACCTTCCTTTTGGATTTCATAATGTGCATTATCAGCAATGGCTATTCAGCACACAAGTACCCTTCAGAAAGCTTTCAACAGAAAAAGGAACTAATATAAAGGAGATTGAAAGAGACAATGTCTCTGATGCTGACAGGTTCTCCAGCTTCCACAAAAGGCCAATGTATGTGTACTGTGAGGATCAAGCATGGACACAGTCTGTCCCCAGCCCAGAATAAAAGCATTTCATGGGTGGAGAGAGTGGGGTTTGGAAGCGTGAACTATAGCATGAACCTCTACATCTCCTCATCTCCCTCTTTTTGGCTCCCTGGGAATTAGGCAAGGCAAGCCAAACCCCAGAGGTTTCTATTCTAGGACAAGGTGCCTCATCTCCTCCAGTGGTTTACCTCTCTCCATACACCACGGGAGGAGCGTAGATGATGAGAGAGCCTAGGTTTTTGATTGCTTTTATATGGATGGACAAGACTCTTGATCCTCACAGTCAGCTTTTCACTACCTGATCCTAGGCAAATACTGTATCCTTTTTGCACATCTCACAGCACTGAGTCACACTTAGAGATTATTAAAAAAACTAGACAACCGCATGCGAGGAAGGGAGTTCCTTCTCTTCCGCTGGGTATGGAGATGCTATGCCCTAAGTAGCTCTTATCAGTCACAGCCACGGAGGACCCACATCTGCCTAAGGAAATAAAGCAAGATTTCTCTTTTTTATAGCAGAGAGGAGGCAAAGGTATGGACACTAGTATGCGGCATTGAATAACCTTGGTGACAGGGGATATCTGAGAAGAACTGAGAGGTCTCAGAGTTAAGAGCCTCTCTCCCCATCTTGCCTGGCACATGCAAGAGAGGTCTTAGGAAAGAAAGGATAAAGATAGTACTGACCAGTCCTCCTCCCTATCTTTGTTTCACTCCTCTACCCTGGGACAAGGAGGCAACAGAGATATTCAGGAAGCCAAGTGGTAGCAGCACCAGTGCTGACAAATCAAGTCTCAAGTAACCATGGAAAACACAGCACTGCCAGATGTCCCATCTCTACTATCAAGGGTTGTTGAAGGACCTTCCCTTCTTTCTACAACTTTAAGTCTCAGACACTTGGATACAAGTTCCAGCAGTATCAGGATCATTCCTCAGCACGGTGCTTTGCTATTGCATGTGTGTACATATACATCTCTGTCAGCAAGTGTACAGCACAACCTCCTGCTTAGAAGAGCTCATGACATAGAAGTGTCCCCATTATCTTACCTGAAATGTCATTCCCATGCAGCAGTGGCTCTAGGGGTTACAGGCTAGCCTCTTTGCCCCCAAGTACTTTGCAAGCACCAATGACAGGAACTCAATTTGCATGGTGATGTGATGAAGGGAATAAATTGGGTGGAGGGGATAAACTCATCTGCTTTATTATTCCTCCATCTGTTAACCCTCAATGCATTCTACTTGTCCATGAACAGTGGACGTTTACACAGCTCATGGAACAGACTGGTTGAACTCGTGATGTACAGCAGCTGGGTTTTTGCCAGACAAGGCAAGAACACATTCATACATCCCAAGGAGCAAATGGTTGCACTGGGCTGGACAATAAGGCAGGAGGGTGGGAGGATGCACTGCAGGTGTCTGCTGTTCAGAAGCACTCCAAATCTAGCACTCACTGAGACTCCACAGCAATGCTGATATTAAAGACAACTATACTTTATTCTCACCATGAAAACAACCTGGGAATGCACAGACAAATGATCTAAATTCTTCAGTCCTGCTCAGTGTAATCTTTGACTCTTAGCAGATTTTCACTGTCTGTGGAGCAATGTTTAGGTGCTCTTTATTGCTATTAAGCAGCTTCTACAGAAACTTTTTTCCTAGGCCACAAAGAAAATGTTGGCGAAAAGCCAATACCACTCCACTCCCCTGGACTCAGTATTGCAGTTTTTGAGTTTCCCTCTCCCTTCTTCAAGGAGGTAAAACTCACGTTTCTACCTACTTGCAATACACCATTTAACACAAACAGCATGCCAGGCAGCTAAAATTAAATGTCCAAAAGAAAGACTAAGAGGGATGTAAAACCATGGATCTTTACAATACCTCGTTTCTTCAGAAAATAGCCTGCTTCCTGGAGCTCCTGTTAAGACTGGCAATACAGCCCTATTTCCATAACACCATCCTTCCTGAGGACTCTGGACAATGTGGCAGAGTGTCTGCACCCAGGTTATGCTCAAGCCATCACCCCATGCATCTCTCAGAGCTTTGCAGCAACACTGTACAAGGAGCAGTGAGGTTGCTGCCTAGCTGGGTGCATTTCATGCATAGCAAGGCAGGGCCAGACAGCCAGGAAGGCTGAATTAAAGACACCTTCTTGGCCATCTGGAAGGATTATGGCTGATCTCAGGAAACTGCCTGTTCTTTGTCACAGCCATTTCCATCTCCAGCGGCGCCCTAGCTGTAAGCCCAGAAAGAAACTGCAGTGCCCAACAAGGGTCGGAATGATTTTAGAGCTCAGCAATGGGATTCCTGAACTAACCTCTGTCCGCTGGAAGAGCTTCTCAGGTCTTTCCATGACCACAGACATCTGACACCAGAGGTTTGTGTTTCACTCATAAGGTGGCACCACTACAACAAAGTGCTTCTGCTGCCATCAGGGGTTATTGAATGAACTCAGACAAAAACATCATCTGAGTCACCCACGGAGTTTCCTGAAGACTTGTGGGTTTTCTCTGTAGGTCTCAAATTTGGCTGCTGACACAGGCTCCAAACTGTTTACTTTCTCAGCCTAGACAGGATATAGCTAAAAACATGAGGGCTGCAAGCCTTTGTGTGCTGCTCTGCCTGCACCTGCCCTGCTGGGCCAACCATTTGAAGTTCTGCTGCCTGATTTTAATAAGAAAAGGAGAAATTGCTGTCTGGTTTGCAGCAGCAGGCAGCTGCAAAGGAGACTACACACTAATCTCCCTCTAAAACACAGAATCATTTCAAACAAATAAATAATCAGGTCGGCAGTGGCCAGTATTATCTGACACTCCTCTGTGCACATCTCCCGCTACATTAACTCATACAGCTAACACCACTCCCCAGGAGACTGGACTATCGAACCACTGATTCATTTTTTACTGCTTTTCTCCCCATTATCTCTTCAATGCCTTTGACTTAAAATATGTTAATCCAAATCCCTAACAAAAACTTCTAGGAAACTGCAGCAATGGAGCCAGCTACCAGTCTCTATGCTCAGGCTTCTGATTTTGGCTCCACAGGTTCAGAAAGTGAGCATAGGGTTTCTGATCACCAACATCAGCAGAAGCTGCTCACTTGTAGCACTAAATCCAGCTACAATTGTTTTGATCACTTCTCTGTTTTGGTGACAGATCTCCTCTCCCCACAACCACAGCGGCAGTCAGTATAAATCTGGACCAGAACTTTCTCACAGACTCTAGGTCCTTGGCTTTGTCCTCTAAGAAGAGCCGGGTAAGGGTCCAACCAAGTTCTGGTACAGATGAGTCAGATGCACCCTAAGCAATGATTTCCCTGTCAAAACCAGTGCACAAAGATGCTCAATAAGTTGCTATTTTGCATACAGAGGGATAGAAAGACATTTATAGACTCAGCTAACTGGAACACACATCCACCACACAGAAAGAGGATGAGAGACTTGTGCACATTGTGAAACACAGAAGGAAAGTTCACCACTGGGGTTTTACCAGAGTCCTGGGAGGCAGGGCTGTGGGGCCAGCACTGCATGCTAGGCCATCCAGTAAGACCGTATGCATCTGCAAGCCTCATCCCCTCAATCTGTCATCCAGGGGCAGCCACACTAATCAGGACCACAGATGGGCACTAAAACACATTAAGATGCATTAAGCCTTGCAGATGACACAAAGCTTCACAAACAGAAAAAACTCAAGGCCAGAGATTGATTTGTCATTTCTCTTCATGTCTAAACCAACAAGAGTGTCTTTGGTTACAGCCGGATTTCTTTGTCTACATCTTTTACTATCTTGAGCAAGAACTCTTCAAACATGGAATGAATTCATGCTAGCCTACAATCTCCAGGACAGAACCAAACCCGTATTTTCCAAGGGAAGGCAGAAAGCCATGTGAACAGGGAACACCTGGTCACATCTTAAGTGTTGTTTTTCCTGGTCTGGAAAAGGTGCCAACGTATTTGGGGGCCACCACTGGGTCTTTTCCTGCCGAGACTTGTTTTCACATTCCTACGTCAAAAATACAAAACCCAGAAGATCTACTTTCTATAAATAATGTCCCAATAGTGCCAAGGTCACCAAGCCATTCCCTCTGGCACCAGGCCAGAAGCAGTACATAAATAATCTCAACATCCTTCTGATTCACGTGTGCTTTCTTCCTGTGCCAGGAGAAAGCTTGAAACTAAAAACACAGCGCTAAGAAGACAGGCAGCCCCACTTCATGCACAGATGAGCCCCCAGCTCCACCCAGGTCGACGTGCAGCCTGTTGGGCAGCCTGTTGGGAAGGCAGCCTGCATCAGAGGGAGATATTCTTTGTGTTCCAACAGCATGTAGCAGTTCTCATTAGAAATCTGGATACTTACTGGATGAGGACCAAACACACACACAGGAAAGAACAATTCACGATCCAAACAGTTCAAACTGATGCTTGTAACCAGCATGTGGTACCATCCCTCCCAGCCCCTACTATTCAGCATGTTGACCTTCAGAGAGCTGCAGGACAAGTGAACACCAGCTGCAGATGTACACCAAGCATTCTGCACGCTTCAGCACTCAATGCTCATTGAGAACAATAGAAAAACATTTTCCTTTGGATCAGGCCCCAGCCTCCAAGCAGCTGCAAATGGACAGAAAACTCCAGGGCAGGGGTTTATTCTGCCACAGATCAATGGCTACCTCAAGCCTCTCCTTGATGTACCTCTCTGGAGATGCTCTTGTGCTCACATCTCTATAATAAAACCTCACCACAGAACCACAAGTAGAAAGGATCAATTGCTCTTGAGACTGTATGGCAGACATCACCTTCTCAGCCTCCTGGCTGGGACAACCACCTACCCAGAGAAGAGTTTCCTTGACCTTGTTTGCAGTGCAGTGAAAGAACAAGAATGCACAGACATATTCTAAAGCAACCAAGTCCTACTTTTCCCAGCTGCCATCAGTATGCAGCCGTTCCCTGCTGAGGTCACCAGGACACCACAGGTTCACAGTGCCCCTCACACACCACTGTGTATGCATCAGGTGTATTTATGCAACCTTGCTGAGATATGGCAAGGGCTAGTTGAGGTGCCTTCATGTTGAGTCTTATTTTGGGGTTTTGCCAAAACCTTTCTAAGAAAACTTCCTCCCTGGGGCAACTCCCCTGCTCAAAGCATAACTACTATTTATTTGCTTTAAAATCACTTTTCTCATTCACAGGCCCTGAATGTCATTATTCAGCAGACTCTGCTATAGTGCAGATAGAGTTACTGAACAAGTTATTTATGCCAAATCCAAAATAGTCACTGCTCTTGCATACGCTGTAGTTTCTCATGGCTCAGCTGTGCTGGTGGTAGCCCTAATGTCAACAAGGTTGGTGTCATTGGTTGTTGCTGGCATTTATAACTCCCAGCCTTGGCAGACAGAGGAGATTAAACGGTACTCATTTAATCACTTGCAGCTCAGGCTTTGCTGGCCCTGATTCTCAGCAGTTGCAAGAGGGACAGGGACATCACTTCGGTAAGGGAAAGGCTAGGTGGACTACGAGCAGCATTGACGCAGGCAAGGAACAGGCACTGAATAAGGTGCTGCTTCTTGCTCAGTCTGGTTTGCTCACTTGGAGCTGTGCTCAACTGGAAAGCACAAGAGCTGCTGCTGCTGCTCTAGACAGAGCAGTTCACCTGCTCAGCTGGGACAGCCAGACACTCCAAGTGGCATGGCAGACATCTCAGCATGCAGAAATGTACGAGCTCAGGCAGGGATGCAGAGCCTGCTGAGAGTCAGCTTACCTCACCTTCCCCTCTGTGATTGCAAGGAGTCTGTCCCGGCTCTCTCCTGCATCGCAGCTTTCTCATCCCGTCCTTCTCCCTCCCCCCCACCCCCGAGCCCAAGTACCACCCCATCTACTATGGCCAAGCCCTCCTTGCAGCCAGAGCTCCCCGGCACACCTACAAGGCTGCATCCCATGGGAGTACAGCTGTGTCAGCTTCCCTCATCCCAGTCCGAGGCACTGCTCAGCCATCGAGGCTGACCTCCTAGCCTATGCAGCAGTCAGGACACAGCCTTCCCCTTCGGGTACCAGAGGTACTCATTTGGGGATTGTGTCCTGTGATTCTTCCCGAGCACGAATAAAAGGATGGGGCACTTCCAGGAAAGAAGCGATATCGGACCCCAGCCTTTGAGTCGAGTGACGGCCAGGAGAAAGCCCTCGCCACAAAGTCAAGTGACCGCCTGCGAATCAGCTCGCAGAGCGGCACGGCTACTGTTCCTCCAACGCCTCGGGGTAACCTGCCACTCTCCCACCAGCATGCAGCGCTTCAACACCTCCTCCTGCACCCATCTCACCCGGACCAGGCACGGCCAGGACAGAGACCGTCCCATCACAACCATGCGCAGGCAGCACAAAGGTTGATCCCTCTCCTGCTGCCCCTGTCCGCCCGTCAGTCCATCGGTCCGTCCACCCATCCCTCCCCCGTCCGCGATTACTCCTGCCTGGGATTGTGGGTCGGATGCCAGCAGCGGGCTTTCCCGCGGGGGGCACGGCCGCAGCGGGGTCGGCGCCCCCGACCCCCGAGACTCCGTGGGGCGGCGGGGAAAGCCCGCGGCTCGGAGGGATGCGCACTCACCGCCCTAGCGCAGGTCCCGGCGGCGGCGCGGGGAGGTCCCGAGGGCTCGGCGCGGCTGCCCCATGAGCAGAGCAGTGCGGGAGCGGCCGCCGGCGCCCGCAGCCCGCAGGCGGCCAGACTGAGCCCGGCCCCGCGCGGCGCCGCCTTTACC
>NW_020884885.1:10746534-10850485 GCF_003945725.1 Corapipo altera | reverse complement strand
GTCACGCGTGGCCCGTGCGCAGCCCACGCATATCCCGCACATAAGGCGGACGGGCTGCCCGGGCAGGGCGCCTCTCGGATTACCTGCGCACTACGCTGGGGCTCCGTCTGCCTTATGTGCGGGATATGCGTGGGCTGCGCACGGGCCACGCGTGACCGCGGCTCGGCGCGTGGGAACAAAGAGCAGCGTCCAGGGGCCGGGCTCCTGGGACAGAAGGAGGGGCGGGGGCACCCATGGAAATAAGCCCGCAACTGGGAACAACAAAAGGCTCCTATCCCAGTCCTTCTTTGCAATACAAATGGGGCCTCGATCGTGCTGGTCACGGGTGCGTGGTTTCGAGGACTGCTTTATAATTCCCTGCGAAAGGCAAAAGGGAACAAACGTGGGCGCAGGGGAACACGCATATTTTTTCCAAGTGAGTTGGTGCCGAGGAAGAGCCTGGCTCTCCGTCTGCACAGAGGGCTGCAGGGCCAGCTCCCACCGCCAGCCTCGCCAGAGCCTGTCCTGGAGCGAGGCTCGCATCACCAAGTCCCTCTGGAGGGATGCTCGGAGACCGAATCGGGCGTGCCGGCATTTTAATGTTGCAGTTGGCTTAGACCAGATGAGATTGTACTTGAAAGAGAGTGGCAGCAAGGTTAACGGCAAACATCGGGGGCAATTAGCACACGGAGGGGTGGCAGCGGAGCTGGCGGCAGCTCAGTATCTGTCCAGATGCAACTCCTTGGCTTTCCAAGGGAGGTTTCTGATGTGTTTGTTTGACCCAGCTCGTTTCACGGATCCAGTTTGAAGGGACACTTTCTTCACGAGGAACAAGGCACAAGCTGCTTTGACAGCAAGGCAGCCTTTTTGTCTTGGAAGGGAAGCACACAGATCTGGTGCAGGGTCTGTGTCCCCAGGCTGCTCTTTGAGGGTGCTGCATAGTCAGGTGGACAGGCTTGCAGGGAAGGTATAGAGGTATAGAGGACAATGCGTGAGGGAAAGGGAGACAGAAGTACAGAGAGGCGAGATCAGTGGGAACCTTTGAACTCCCTTTAACCCCATGGACAAACCCTAATAGGGAACTACATTCTGAAACGTACAGTGTGATGAGGTCATTAAAAATACAAGGGTGTCCTTTGAGAAACTGAAGGCTCATCCACTGGGAACTGGGCTGAAATGTCTAATTTCACAAAGACAAGTAATGAATCTTTGGGAAACAGAACATTTCTTCAGAAGAAATATCGGACATTGAGTGTCTGGTTTTGCTACATAACAGGGGGGGAAGAAAGCCGAATATTTTATATTAAAAAAAAAAATCCAAGTACCAAAACAAATTCAATCCTGCCTTGGAGCTAGTCGAACATTTTACTGTGATAAAGTTCAAAATTTTCGGTGTGCTTGTGCCAGAACAAGTACAAAAGATGAAATATTATACATGCTCCATCTGGGCTTTGTGGCACGGAAATATGATAATGAAATACAAAAGCACACAGAGCAAATTGAGAAGGCAAAGCCGAAACAATCATGTTTTACATTATTGAGATGAAATAACTATGATATTGTCAAACAAGGTAAGTCAAAATATGTCATGCTGGCTTTTTTAAAGAGAAATTTGCATTCATGGAGATATCTCAGCATTGTTTCAGAGAAGTAATGAACAGTTTTCCAAGGATAGCTCAGGCTGCTGCATCAGGGTAAGAGTTTCAGAAGTAGTAAACGTTTATTTTCAATATTCATCATTCAAGTGTTTGTCATCTGATGTCACAAGGAGCTCTGGGGTTATATCTGGCACATATAAATGTACTTTTGAAAATATTATCCTCAGCCAAGATTTGAAATCATAAATGAGAGCCAGAGACCTTTTTCAGTAGCTGCTCTTTTTGGGACTGCACATATCTCCCACCCACCTACCTTTTCCTCATTCAGAAGCCTGGGTCAAGCCTTTGTCTTCCCTGCTGAGTGTTTCAATGGCAGGACAACTGCCACAGGACATGCTCTCAGCTCTGCCCCTCTCCCCTCTCTCTTTGATGCTGTATCTATCGTCAGAGCAGATTGTCAAAGTGTTGGTACTGGTCTGTGCGACCACGTTTTATAAGTAACCTCGGGCTTTCGTGTGCATTTTTTTCCAGCTCTCCCAACAACAGGCAGGTGGATGGGTGCAGACAGATCTCTCCTGTGACTCCTAGCAGGCAGGCATGGGGTGCGCCACAGCTCACAGGAGGGATCAACAGTTTTCTGCAGCAGGAGGCACTTGTGAGAAGATGTACAAAAGGCAGCAGTCAGTTTAGGCTTTCACCTGCACTGCACTGGGACATTACAGGGGTCCAAGCAGTCTTAAGTTTCCTTCACAGCAGCTTTAGTACGTGCACAATCAAACCTTCCCTGCAGCATCTCTAGCAGGCACCAATGGCTTGGGGCTGATATTGACATGCAGCGTTGTACCACAGGACTGAGGAAATCAAGTGGTTCAGAGTCACCAGCTCACTGTGCCCCAGGAGCTTAGGCTGAGGCGCTTAATCAGGTGGTAGAAAAGGAAGGATGGAAAGCAAACTCCAGTGTGGGCCTGGGGGAAGACCAGGATGGAGGCCTTGCAAACCAGAGCAGGGAGGAGGGGAGCAGGGAGAGGGCTGCACTTGCCACTGGAACCTGCATGATCCAGCCAGAGCCTGGTGTTTGGATGAAAGGGAAAAAGGAAAGGGAAAATTTATGAACTATCCCTAGAAATGTCCCGCATTTGGCGAGAGTCCGTGGACAGAGACAGGGACTCACAGAGAGTGGGACACAGAGGGATGGGGGCTCAGAGGACCCCAGGCAGCAGCAGGGAAGAGAGAGGTTGGTCTAGGGTGCCTCCCAAGCAGCACTCATGCATATCTGGCAGAGGAGCATCTGCAAAGAAGGGTCTAGCAGCCTCCCCCCTTGTGAGGGAGAAAGCCTTTTGTTTAGATCAAAAGCACAGCAGAGCCCTCTTTTTTACAGTCCGGGGCTGGAGAAACAGCAGCCTGCTTTCTGCATCTCCAAATAGGACAGTCTGTTAAACACGATGCCTCTGAAATGTGCTAAGGCAGATGCATCAGTAGGATTTGTTATATGCAGTGTTGAACACATTAAAATACATGCTGAGAGGATGCAAGGCAGGAGGATAGAGTGCAGAGACTCGGTTCTGTTAGACTGTGTGTGGAACAAGCCCCCGCGGTGCTGACAGGGAGGATTTGTTTTTTTCCCAAGGAATGCTGAGTCGTCATTTCTCTCCCAGGTCAGCTGGAAACATGGAGAGGGCAGGTAAAGCCGGTGGGTGGGACTGCCTCCTGCTCTTCCCTGGGGGCCTGGCCTCTTCTGTTATCTTCTCACAGAGAACAACATCTGGTAATACCCCTGAAGGGTATGAGTGGGTGAGTCCTGTCTATGAGAAACCAGGGACAATTTAGGAGAGGCAATAGAGAGAGAGCAGGCTGCCATGAGGGGCTAGAGCTAGCAGTGAGATGTGCTGCTTCCTCAGATGTCCCCTCCTGGGCTCCAGCAGATGAAGGTGGTTCCTGCCCAATGGGCTGGAGGCTGTAGCCGTCCTCAAGCAAGCCTTTTGCCTACGCAGCACCCGGTGGGTGCAGAGCTGCTTTATTTAGTTACGTTAGCAAAGCATCGGGTGGAATAATCAAATTGTTTTGTGGAAGGGACTTGGGGAGAACAGCACATCTTTCTCAGCCTGGGGAAGGGAGACAGCAAGTAGCATACAGCAGGCAGCTGCCTGCAACTCTGAAACAGCTGAAATAATCAATACTCTGTAGATGTAGATGAGTCTGGTTTTTTTATTAGCACCTCTCACAGCTCTGGCCATCTGTCCTCTGGTGTCCACTGGGTGTGACTGGAGCTCCACAGGTCCTGTGAGACAGTTCGTGCCGTTTGGGCTAGGATCACTTCTCATGATAGAAACTAATTCTGCCCCCGAGATTAAGCTGGGAGGTGGAGATAGTGATGTGACACTTTCTTCACGAGGAACAAGGCACAAGCTGCTTTGACAGCAAGGCAGCCTTTTTGTCTTGGAAGGGAAGCACACAGATCTGGTGCAGGGTCTGTGTCCCCAGGCTGCTCTTTGAGGATGCTGCATAGTCAGGTGGACAGGCTTGCAGGGAAAAAAAGCTGTTTTGGAAATTGTGTTTTCTGATCTGTGAAAAGTGGCAAGGCCTAGAAAGAGGAAAAAAGTAGGTTCTGTATTGGCATGAATTTTTCGTTCTTCTTTCAAGGAAATCTCAAAAACTGTTGTTTCAGGTCAAGGCATTTTGATTTGAGTCATACAAGGGGTTGCATTTGAATCTCTGTCTTTTAAGCAGCATAAGACATACTCAATGTCTTTTTAGGAGAAAAAAACACCAAACCTCTCAAACAAACCAAACAAACCAAAACACAAAAATTAAAGTCAACAAGCCAAAAAGTCCAAAAGCTCAGAGTGTTATCTGAAGGAGCTGGAAGGAGTCTGTGTGTACCTGGGTGTCACTGAAAGGGGCTCCAGTGCCTGCACGAGGCTCCTGCAGAAGCTTTGTCATCTCAGGGGGTTGGGCACAGACTCCATCCTCTGTAAAAGAAGGTCACCTCAGAATAGAGCAATACTTTTTCCCTCTTTTTCTTGCCCCTCAGCGGCCTCCCACACCCTTCTGGATTGTCACCCTTGATTTCAGAATTCTGCAATGCTTTCACTGTTACTCTGTAGCTGCTTTTACCCCCACCTACTCAGTCCATCAACTGAGCTCCGGTGGGCATCTATGCAAGTCCTCTTTTCAATCCTTTTATGCTGAGCATTTGAGATTGTCTTGTTGAGATACGCCTGTAGCATGTTGAGATATGTCTGACATATCTGTAGCATGTTGAGATAGTTGCTGACTTCAATTTTCACCCTTTAGGTTGTCATTTTCTCACACTGGGAAATACTTCCACTGTTTCCTTTGAACGATGGTACAGAAAATAGGCTGAGTGGTAGATCTCTAAAGTATAAGGGCAGGAGAGGTGATTAGACTGTGTAGTCCAAACTCCTCTGCCCCTCACAGCTTGTTGAATTTCATCTAGTTAGAGCTGTATGGAGTGTGACAACCTGTGTTTCTCTTTGGCCATATCATACTTCCACAAAGGCAATCAGGACTAGATTTTACCATAAAGCTGTTTTGCAGAAGTTAGATTCCTGAATGAGGAAGGCCTCAACACACAGGGACAAACTGAAACAGTTTGACTCTGTATCTCAACCCACAGGCCACTTCACCTTGCCTTCCCCCAAACAGCCTTCTAGAAGGTGCGTGGGTGGCAGGGGCAAGAGCCATCCTGTTGTGCGTGTCCTATAGGCAGCATCTTGAAACGAACAGCAAGTCTACAGGATGGGCACAGCCTCCCTTGGGACACAAAACCCTGGTGGGACAGGCTATTGAGTGCCTCTCTCATTTCAAAACTTGTGATGTTTAATCAACCTCATGGAAAAAAAAACCATGTCTCATTTGGCATTGGAGTTTGCTTGGCATCCATCTGTGGCTACTAGCAGTTTCTGTACTCTATGCT
This sequence comes from Corapipo altera, assembly GCF_003945725.1. Taxonomy (NCBI): domain Eukaryota; kingdom Metazoa; phylum Chordata; class Aves; order Passeriformes; family Pipridae; genus Corapipo; species Corapipo altera. Next base: position 10,844,971 of record NW_020884885.1, on the reverse strand, counting down.
GATGGCTTAAAGGACATGGCACCTCTGGAAGCAAGGGGTGACATGCTCTCCTCAACAGAGCTGGGCTTGTGGTAGTGGAGTAAATATTACAGAATCCCAGAATATGCTGAGTTGGAAGGGACCTACAAGGATCACTGAGTCCAGCTCCTAGCCCTGCACAGGACCATCCCCAAGAATCACACCATGTGCCTGAGAGTATTGTCCAAATGGTTCTTGAACTCTGTCAGGCTTAGTGCTGTGACCACTTCACTGGGGAGTCTGTTCTGGTGCCCAACCACCCTCTGGGTGAAGAACCTTTTTCTAATATCCAGCCTAAACCTCCCCTGACACAACTTCAGGCCATTTCCTTGGGTCCTGTCACTGGTTACCACAGAGAAGAGATGACTGCCTGCCTCTCCTCTTCCCCTCATGAGGAAGTTGTAACTGCAATGAGGTTTCCCCTCAGTGTCCTCTGCTCCAGGCTGAACAGACCAAGTGACCTCAGCCACTCCTCATATGGCTTCCACTCTAGACTCTTCACCGTCTTCGTTGCCCTCTTTGGATGCTCTCTAATACCTTAATATCTTTCTTATATTGCAGTGACCAAAACTGAACACAGCATTCAAGGTGTGGCCACACCAGTGAAGAGCAGAGCAGGACAATCCCCTCCCTTGACTGGCTGGCGATGCTGTGCCTGATGCACCCAGGACATGGTATAGGTGGAGCAGTTGTGTTGGACAGGGTATAATTTGAAGCTGTTGCACCTCAAAATTTCTCCACATTTTCTTCTTCATGGGTATCTTTTTTTGGCAACAGGCAAGTCTCTTCCTTAACCCCAGGCTTCTGTATCTAAAGGTTCTACATTCAGTTTTCACAGGGAGCTGCTCTGGGAGCATATTTTACATCTCCTATTAATAAATCAAGACACCACAGGGTCACCTCCTGGATTAACGTTCTACATGTGTCTTGGGCCTCCCATCATGGGTAACTTACCTCCCAATCCCTCTTTGGTGCTCAGCAAACACACAGCAACCTGATTCCCTGTAAGAAAAACCATCATGACATGTGTAGGATATCAGAGAATTGTGAATCCTGAATGGAGAGAGTTGGTTTTTGGGAGTTGACTGTCAAAGTGTGGCAATGTTAGGAGTCAGCAGATATCGTCCCAGAAGGGTTTGTTTCCTGCCAGCGATCCCAGGTGCTGTACCACTGACAGCACCACAATGATTATACCTGGAATTAGATTTCCACACGATTGTGACTTGTAAATGGTCCATGATTATACCTTGTGCTGCGGTTCTGCTTCCTTGTGATGGTGAGGATGGCCAGGTGGGCAGCGTGCTGTGCTGTGAGGGCTGCAGCTCCTGTCCCTGCTGTTTCCCACATGTCCAGCGCTCTGCAGCCACCGCTGGGTTTCTCTCCTGCTACTGGCCTTGGCTCCTCTTGCACTGGCTCCTCACCCACAGCTGGAAATCACAATGGCTTTAACCCGGGATTGTGGCTGCTGCAAAACAGGAGAAAAGGCATCTGTCGTCCTCTCTCCTCAGCAGGAAAATGCAGCAGGGAGAGATGAGAGCTGCACTCAGGGGAGGCCACTGCAGCCCCTCTGACATCTTTGGCACCTGTTGTGGCATTTCCTTTGGGAAAGCAGAGCTGCTCACAGGAAAAGGGATGCCTGTGCTTTGTTTTGCAGGTACAGGAAGAGGCAGGTGGTACAGGCAAGTTGCCTGCCCTCTGACACCTGAGAGGAGCCTGCCTTTGGGTGTCCCACCCAAAACCAAGAGGGACAGAGCACTGGGAAAGGGCAAGAGGGCTGTGGAGAGCAGTGTTGCAACGTGTCAAAAATAATGGGGCAAAGTGGGATTTCCCCTAAACCTAGGCACCATGCTGGGGTCTGGTAATGATCTTGCCCATCTGGAAGACTGTGAATGTTGTTGAGGGGCTGCAACAATAGAAGCTATAGAAGCAAATGAGAACCTATAGAAACAGGGACAGAGCTCCCTCCCAGCCCTTTCCTCTTTGATTTAAGCTGGAAAAAGATGAATAAGCCTTGCTTGGAGTCTTACTTCCAAGGGCAACTGTGCTGGGCACTCCAGTTGCAGCCACTGAATTCTCCCACTGTAACCATGCTGCCATACCAAGAAAATCAGGATTAAGGAGCTTCTCTCCCTCCCCCAACGCCCCCAGCCACCTCTGAGTCATCTGCTGATGAGGATTTCTGGAGGAAGAAAGTGAAGGGTCAGGTGCCAGCTCAGTGAAGGTGTTTTCAAACCACAGTGGTAGGAAGGGGCTGCTGGGCTGCCAGCAGTCACATGCCCAAGCTGCACTCCATGCCAGCCCTGGTGCTCCCCACACAGGTGCCCTGCACCCCCCAGCGGCCTGTCCCCTTGATACACAGATATCCCACTCCCTTTTCTATGTTAAAGTGAGCCAACTTAGGTAATGATTACAGGATGCTGTGAGAAGGACAGGTAGGTTGCCAGATGTTGGGATAGGCACTGCAGCAGTTTTTTGCTGACAAATATGAGTCTGCATGAGCTTTTCCCTTCTAACTCCTTGCTTCTAGTTGTTTCTTCCTTTTCTTTTCTCATCTTGTGGGCTGAGATTTCCTTGGCTTAATCTCTGAAAGAATGCCTCGAGATGCTTCTCCTTTTTGTTAATTGATTTCCTCTGCCAAAGTTTCAGGTCTGAAGTGTAGGAGGAAAGGGGAGAAAGGGAGGAGATGACTTCTCCCTTCTGAAAAGGATGCTACCTGTCTCTTTTTGTAAAGCAGGGAGGCAAGGTGCCACTGAGGCCCCTCATGAGCTAAGTTTTGTGTCTGGCATGTCCCTGGTACATATGCGTGGTACAGCTGGAATGTGTTCCCCAAAGCCCAATAGCTGTTAAACAGCAATTTATTTTTTAAGATGCAAGGTAAAGACTTCAGAGCTTGTTGGTACAAGGCTGAGAACAAAAAGTTGCAAGAAAACTGAGTCAAATGCTACCACCAAGCACAGGTGTCTTAAGAAAGTGTCTCTCATTTTCCAAGGGTACTTTGCCCAAAATGCATGCACATGCACCAGTCCGGGATCTGATGATCCAACAAGTAAACCCATTACAGCCTCCCTGTAATTCTGGATGTCCCCTTTCTGGAACAGCTTCCAGATATACTATTTTTCTTTTCATCTTTTTGTTAAATAGTAAGTGTATCCCCAGCATCCAGACCAAGTGCATGTCTCATCTCTGAATCATCCCGGGGTGCTGTGACTGAGGAAGGGGCTCTATGCCTCTCACTGGGGTTGACAAGGATGGAGGGAGAAACCCATGTGCTCTAACCGCAGCTCACTGGTCAGAGAAGCTGTAATCCCCAGGATGTCCTCCCAAATAGGGGAGGCAAACCACCTTGGCAGAGCCTCACAGCAGGATTTCCCCCTGCGACCTTAAATGACTACACACAGCGTTTATAGTGCTGCCCGCTGTTCTCTACATGCATGACAAGGTCTTTGTAATTAATTTATACGAGATGCACAGCCAACCGTACTTGCCCAGCATACTAGAGATTAAATTTAACATCAAAGAGCAATTGTGAATGTTTCTTGGCATATATAGGCCACCTACTTTAACATTTCAGCTGTTTCTGTAGTTAACTGCTTCAGTTCCTGGACAATGCTAGGCAGCTGCCAACAGCTGGAAGGCTCCAGCAGGACGGGCAGAGTGTCCACCGCAGACCTCTTTGCCTATATGGCACTTTCAGAGTCACAGCTGTGCAGGACAACACTCAGTGCATGACCATGAAGGTGAATATTCAAAGCGGGACCCTCGGTAGAGCTCGGGCTGGTGGTTTGCTGCAGGTTTAGCTTCCCTGGTCAACAGCTGTGCTCTTCTCAGAGACACTTGTGTCACTGGTTGTGATCTCTGCTACAGCAGGGTTGCTGCCAAGCAAGCTCCTGCTCTCTGGTGAGTTTTTGGTTGGTCATGCATAGCAGAGCATCACTGTCTACCTCTCACTGCTCCCGACCTGGCCATGGGGCATCCTGCCTGACCTGTTAGACATTGATGTGTGTAGCTGAGAGCACTTGGTAGCTGATGACAGGATCGTGAGGACAGGAGGAAACCAAGGCCTGGCCTTGGAAAGAAAGGGAGACCAAGGCCTTTGTGACCATCTAGCAGGATGGAAATGTTCCACTGCCTGCTAGTTACATAAATATAATGCTTGGCATCTTTGCATATATACTTTTAATGCCATGAATGCCTCTGCCAACTCCCATATTTTCCACTCTGCTGGGTTCTGTTCTCAGTATATTTTGCCAATTTACTAAACATATTTTCAGTCCCACTAGGGTAAATAGAAAGCTTCCTGCATCTGGCCTCTTCACGTCTCTGGGCGCTCTGACAGCTGCCCTCATGCCAAAAGTGGGGCCAGTTCCCAAAGCAGCTGCTCCTGGAGCCTGTTCTCCTCTCAGGGAGCAAGAAGAAATTGCAGCACTTCTAAGAAGCATGGATGAAGGGAAATGCACCCCTTAAAAGTGGAATTCAAAGTCATAGATAGGTCTGGGGAGAAGAAACTTGGGAGGAGGGAAAAAGAATTGATGGAAGTTCTTAATTTTTAAGTGACACAGACTTTGTCCTGTCCCTGCATACCCAGCTTCAGGGATGTGCAAACACCTCTGAAGCAGCAGGTGTTAACAGTAAGTGAAACTGTCCATCGTAGCTCTGAAACAAAACTGCAGTTCCCCTGTGAGGCAAGAGCCAGTCCAAAGCCTATGAACCACTTCCATTTTGACTAGAGATGCAGTAGGATGCTGCCTGTAGTGAGTGCTTCTACCTAATGTTTTAAACCTCAGAGATATAAGAAGTAAATAGAGCAGCACAAATGGTAAGAAGTCACCTTGCTTTCTAATAATCAAAATTAAGCTTTAAATGCAAATTAATTGTAACAACAGTAGGCAGGCTTGAAATAAGGCTTTAGACCTGGCCATGTTTCCCATCATCCTCTTCCTGAAATTTCTATCCATATCCCAAATGGGTCAGTTTTATTGCTGAAGGTACCTCACCACAAGACACGGAGTCTCCAGTGATATGTGTTGTTCAGGACAAGCTCCAGCCCTCACTCCTAGCCTTGAGCTAGTGCAGACTCAGACTGAATTTTAAACACTGTATTTCTATTCCCCACATAAAGAGCCAGGAGAAGTTAAATCCTGTATCAGCTGGAAATGGGACTGCAGCACACACCTTTTCTTTTCAGATCTGGGTCAGTCCCTAGGCCAGGCACAGCTTGAACATAGCTATGGGATGGTCAGATCCAAACAGAGCAAGGCCTTGGTTTTACACACTTTTCCAGTGTATCCTTGTCATCAGAGGTACCTTCTCCAATGTCCACCTCAGTGAGATGAAAACTGACCTCTGCCCACGCTTTCTAGCAAAAATGCAATGATATTTTCCCAAAGATGTGTAAAATATAATTTTCTTGGGGCACTGGGACATGAGTAGGACCTGGTAGCCAAGGAGACAAATGGCATGACGTTTTAAAAAATCTCAGCACTATCAGAGGGGTAAAAGCCTGCTTTATAGGAAATACTGGGAACTATTTTAAGGGAGTGAAATTAGCAGTTTAAAGCTTTACCTTTGTGGGAAGGTCATATGGGAAAAAATGAGATGTTCATAATTTAAATCCAACCTTGCTTATTACTAGCGTGAGTTCCAGCTTGTGTTTGGGAGTGGATCTACCGAGGCTGCACACTCCCATATCCCTTTTAAAGTAAGTAGAAGCCAAGTAATGCTTAGTAGATTTTCTAGGGTCACATCTGACAAATCTCACTAATTTTATTAAGAAAAATCTTTATGGGGAAATAAAAAAGCCCATAATGTTCCCATTCTTTACTCCTGAAGCCCAGAGTTATTTGCTCTGGTAACTTCAGCACACACTACTGGAACCACATTAGCTTGGGGTCCAGGAACCTAAGCCCCATACAAGGTTCCTCCATATCTTTTTGACCCTTGTGTTGTCTAAGGTGATCTTCTGCGAGCTTCTTTACCTACTCTGTGCATTCATTTGATTATACAAACCCATTTCCTCAACATGCTTTGTTACGGTGGAGCAGCCCTGCACTTCCTTATTCAGCAGAAATAGCTCTTGCAAACAGCCCAGATACCTTCACTTGGCAAAGCAGCACATCTGCATCATTCTTACTAATCAACAGAGATTTCTGTTGCCCTTTTTGGGTAACAGTATGTCAACAGACATTCAGCCTTCCTCTGTACTGTGGTGGCACCAACTCTGCAATGAGTTGTGCACAGGGCTGTGGCCATGTGCCCTCTTCCAGCGTTATTGATGCTGTATGATCAGACCCACAGCCACACATTTCCATTGCTGGGTGCAGGGGTGAGGGCTGCAGAGCATCCCCCTCCCCACAGAAAAGTTGTTGCAGATGTACGAGGTGCCAGCAAGGTAGTGTTAAAGAAAGAACCCACAACAAAAGCCCCTATATGGAGATCTCTGCCTTTTCCAGTCAATCCTGAGCAGGACAGGCTTTGGGATAATTGTACAAACTCTTCATCCACTTGGGGAATTAACATGAGTAAGTAGAGTTTTGGAGGCAGGATCCCAGCAACAGAACTAACATTGAGGCTGCCATTTGGGGCAACTCCTGTGAGACATTCCTGCTCTTGCTGAAGGATGATTTGAGAAGGAGAGTACAAGCACATACGCGAGGTACAGAAGGGCACATGCTCCTCCCAGGGCTCTATATTCAATTTTGCAGTTTTGTTTTCCTCTCCTCTTTTAGTAGTTTTAATATTACCTGTACATGTGCCATTAGGTGGACTTGTACCAGTGAAATGACCCCTCTGATTACAAAAGATCTTTGCTTAATTGGCGGAAAGAGCCTCTAGGCCCTCAAGAGAACCTTTGCGTTATAACAAACAGCAGTCACCATGGCATTTTAAGCTGTCTAAGGAAATGTGTACCTTAAGGTAAAATATGAGTGTTTGAACTGGCTTTGCGAGCATTTGCTAAGTCTCATGTACTTCTGCACAATGTGCCCAGCATAAACAGTGGATTCATATTTTACAGACGTGAGCTCATTAGGGCTGATCTAAGCCTCCTGGTGCAAGTGACTACCAGGTTCCCCATGGGGACAGCGAGGAGAGTGGCAATGAATTAGCTAAAGCCTACCTGCTTTAATCCTATAAAAGGAATTTGGGAGGAGTTTAATGAGCTCTAAGTTCACACGTGTTATTTTTCCATGGTGTGTTGTTTTTGCTGGTGTGGTATCCCAGCATGACAGGCCCACATTGCTGCCACATTGGTAGGACAGGTTGTAGGGCTGTCTCCTAGACCAAACCACTGAAAAGAGCCTTTTGCTCAAACTAACCCAAGGATGATGGGCTATTTTATGGACTGGATGACTCCAGCACCCCAGCAGCTGAGCTCATCCCTTGGGATCAAACCAAGAAAGGAGATGGGCGGAGCTACGCTCTCTGGAGCCAGGGCAGAAAGGAGGGGAACAGGGACATGGCAGGTGAGTGAGTGGGACTTTCTTCTCAGGGTGGGGAACAGCTAGATTTTCTCTGTTGGATCTGAAACAGTCACTTGAGAAACCAGGGCTTGTGGCAAAACCCAGCAAATGATGGTGCAGCTGGGCTTGTGTATGCTCCAGTGTGTTTGATTTTGGGGGAAAAGAAGACTGGATTTTCACAAAAAAACAGAGAGTGGGAGACAGGAAGAACAATATAAAACAGCTTGAATTCCAATGGGTCCTTGACTTTAAGAAATAACGTAGGTTGCATCTGGTTTTTTCCCATAATACAAGAGAGAAAACCAATTTCATTTCACTTGTAGTGAGACATAAGATTAGATGGGACTAAATATGTGTAGGCTGTTTATTAGCAAATGGAAGCAAGCAGTGAAGGAAAACAAACAAGCTTGTTTTAGGGAGACTTTGTCACTGTATCACCGGTCACAGTCTCCCCAAAGGAAAACAGGCAGGCTTCTAATTGGACTTACACAGCAATGAGCAGCTGGCAAAGATCCCTGCTCAAGTGTAGGAGAATTGTGAAATTTGGCTTCGTTGATAAAACATGCCATTTCTCCTAGTGATGCCAACATCTAAGTGGTTTGCAAGTATTAGTTGTTTTGAGAATTGTTTACCTCGTGGCCAGTGGGACTGCTAGCACAGCTGGGTGGGTGGCTGGGTACAGAAGGTTCAGAGAACAGCTGGTCAAAATACTACTACCCCTGTAAAGTTAAAGTATGGGTTCATTTCCAGCCAGTTCAGTTGCTGGCAAGATACTGCAAAGGAAACATTTACTTTTGCAAGGCTGGTGCTTCAGTCACTCGGGCTATACCATTACCCAAGGACATGGCACAGGGAGGTGCACCACTGGGTGGAAGTAAGAAGGATGGAGGAAGGTAGCCTTGATTTTACTCAGTTTAGGCTGCTGGAGAGGTTTACTTTTGGGATGTTTTCAGGCATTTGGCCACTGGTCAAAATGCTCTGACTGGGAGAACTACTGCTCTGAGCCATCTCCCCACCTGCTTTTCTGCAGACTAACTCTCTGGTGACAGGGACACCCATGTGGCTCATGAGCCACCTCTGAGCACCAGTGCCTTGCTCCAGCAAAGTAGACTCACTTTCTTTGCCTTACAAAGTGCATTCATACATCCCAATAGGATTTTTATTTTTTTTCCATCAAAATGTAACTGTGGTCTAAAGTCTGCATATGTGATGCTTTATAAGCCCTTTTCCTCCAGCAGACCCAGTACCCATCCTGCCATCTCGATCTTCCATTTAAGAATTTGATTTTTCCTTCCTAAGGATACTACTTTGTACTTGTCTTTATTAAAGTGTCTCCTGTTATTTTCAGACTATTTCTTAAACTTAGCAAGACCATTTTGAATTCTAGTCTTATCAAATGCGCCTGCAGTCCCTCCCAGATTAATGCCACCTGCAAATTTAATGAGTATATTCTCATTCCATCATCTGAGCCATTAATGAAAACATTGAATAACATCTGCTACAGGAATGATCGCTGCAAAATCTCAGCTGATGAATCATTCCAACATGACAATTAAATGTGAGCAGTTTTAAGCTACCCTTATACTCAGTTTATAGAAGCTGCCTTTGGGCCATACTTCCCTAAATTGTTTATGAGTGTCATATAAGCCCAATGTCATAAACTTTACTTGAAGTGAAGACACATGACATTGACTGCTCCTACCTCATCCAAACCTATTACCCTGTCAGGGAAGAAATTGGATTGTGTTGACACAACTTATTCTTGAACTTTTCTCAGCCTTATCATCTAGGTGCTATGAAAAATTTGTTCAATTATTTGTTTTAGGATTTTTTCCAGAACTAGTTCAGCTCATGGCTTTATAATTTTCTGACTTCAGTCACTCTGTCCCTTTATTCAAATGAAACTCCTTTTTCTCTGCCTGGGGGCAGGATTTGCAAAAGCTCTCCACGGTAGCCATTATCTTCAGAGAATTGCCTTAGGTCAACGTTTGCTTTGGGCTTTCAAAAAATCTTTTCTCCATCTGCACAAAAACCTATGAAAACCAGGGAAGATATTGTTCCTGCACTGCCTTTCTTTAATGATACTCATTTTTGGGGTATGCAAAGCAGGAGGACTTTCCCCCTTTGCTCTGAGCACCAGGTAATGCCTATTGCTATAACAGGAACAGAGATGCTCTGCTGCAAACATACCAAGCCCACTCATTCACCCACTGCTGTGTTAGGAATGTGTGCATTGGCAGGCTCAGCAGCTATGCTCAGGTTCGGCAGAAGCCCATTAGGCTGATTTTAGCATTACTTTCTTATCACTTAGCTTCTTCTAAAGAGAACTCCGATGCTGGGAATTAGTAACGGGTGATGCCATTTGCATCTTTCCTGGGGACAATGAGAGAAGAATCAACAGCACTTGATACTGCTAGGTATTATGATGCTAATTTTTCATATGAAGGGTCAGAGGGGTTCAGGCAGTTGTGAAAGGGAGTCTGTCTGTTCTCCCTCGACCTCCCACTCCCCACTGCATTTTAATTGGCAGTGGAAGCAGAGTACATGGTGCTGGGAACACTGGGAGGAAGCGAGTCCCTTCACAGCCACTCTCTGTCTTCCCTGCCATTTCTGGGCATGAGTTTTACAATGTGGTCACCAAACCACACTCACACCTATTCATTTTGGTGGTGCCAGCTATGGCCAGAGCTACTGCATCAGAGGAGCAGCAGGGAGGGAAGACAGATGTGAACAGTGGAGAGGTCAGCCTGATGTGTGCATGTGTCCATCCAAAACCTTTTCATGACAGATGTGCCTTGAGGAAAACCAGTTTATATGAGGAGCTTCAGCAGGCACAGTCAATGGCATATGTGAACAGTGGTCCAGATGCCGTTATCAGTCAGCACTGCTAAAACACAGCACCTGAGCAGCTCTGGGGGTTAGACACTGAAAAGCCCCTGGCGTATGGGTAGGCCAGCCTCTTCTTTTAACCCCTCCCCAGCCTGACAGATTGGGGCATGAAAGGGAGTTGCTGCTATGGGCTGAATTGGCAGAGCAGGTGGTGACTGAGGGCAGCTGTGGGAAGGGATAATGCCTTGGGAGACTTTGCTCCTTGTTATTGGTGGCATGTCAGGTGTGGTGGGATGAAGATGCCAGCTCAGTGCTGAGCATTCCTTCTGCTATGCCCACCCTCAAGACTGTGCTGCTGCCTGAGGAGCATGACTCAGGGCTTTTCCACCCAACAGCCACAGAGAAAAAAAGGGCTGTAAAAGCCACGGAACATGCAGGTGGGACCATTGCAAGTCATTTATGCAAGTGGATAGGAATCCTCCTTTTCCAAATCACTTTGTAGCACAGTTTTCCCCCATTCCCTGAATTCCTGGGCGGAGCAAGGACAGCTGGGGGCACAGGGGTGTAGTGAATGTGGGACATTTATTTTGCATGGTAGAGCTTGATGTCTGCTCTTCACTGGGTAGCAAAGATATTTCCCCCTCAATGCTCAGATACGTAAAACTGGTCATTTGAGAGGGCTGCATACCGGCTGGGAAAGGGCTATGCAGGCAGTGAAGTGAGAAAGAAAGATTGGTTTTGAAGAGGTAGGATGGGTGCAGGGAAAGGTCTGACAAGGTGCAAGACTTGGCAAAGCTGCAGGGTCAATATGGTGCTAAACAGGAGCTGGAGGAGAAACCCACTGAGAAGTGGGCAACAGAGATTAGCAGGATGTGGGAGGGGGAAAGTTGGGGGAACAAGCATTGTGCCATTTGGAGTTAAGCCTTTGGGATACCTTTGAGTTATCCCATCTAGCTTCCAGTGATGTCTGTGAAAGTCTTACCCTCTGGGGCTAGCATTGTGAGCCCCATCAGTGTGTGCTGAAGGGGGTCACCTTCTAACAACACTTGCAATTACTGCTGGTGAAAAATGGATTTTCTGCACTCAACTAAAGCTTTATTAAGTTGATATGAATCAGATCCAATAAATTATTCCAAATTAAGTTGGGCAACAGCCTCTGAATGAAAAGTCCAGTTAATGAGAGAGCATTGTATCCAGAGGGTGACGAGTGGGTGAAGGAGGGGGCTGTGCTGTGCACAACAGTCTCTCAGTATCATATTCTGCACAGAGGGGACTTTTATTTATTTGTCTCCTTTTCATTCTGGGATGACACAAGGGAGGAGAAAATAACTCCTTTTCTACCCCAAACTGGAAATCAATGTTGCAGCTGTGCAAGGAGCATCCACCCCAATTTGTCTGAGAGAAAACCCCCAGTTAAATGAAGGGAGGCTCCCAGCAGCCAACAAATTATATTACAGGGGAAGAAAGATTCAAGCCTCACTTGTTTGATGCCGGCTCATTTACTGAGCAGTATTAACCCTTTTGTCTGCTGCTTTGTTTGTTGGCTTGAAGATATCCCCAAACAGGCTCCCTGGATGAGCTCATAGTGACCCCATCCCCTGGCGTAGCTTCCCCTCATGGGCTGGAGGGTCACCCATAACCTCTGAATAACCCCGACATCTGCCACACTGCCTCATTAGGATCTGAGAGTTAACGCTATGTGGCCAGCTCCCACGTGCCCTACATTGGTAATTAGTTTCCAAGGGGAGGACTGGGACCAGCTGAAAGGGAAAGAAGATTCATTACCAGCAGTGGAGAGGGAAGGGGTTTCTTTCCATTGCTAACCATGCTGTCTTCCCATAGGATCTGCCTTTAAGATCTTCTTTTTGATTTTCTTTTGCTAAGCGGTAAGATGACCTATAGAGATATTTGTCTCCTGATGCTTTCAGCTCTGCCTTTGCCATACAATGGGGTATGAGATGCTTAAGGATTCGTTGGATGAATCAGTGGCTCCTGGTATTTCTGCAGGGAAAGTGTAAGCGAGATGAATGTTTCTGACAGGTAGATAGCAGCTCTAAGATGAGGATACAGAGAGATGTGGGCTTCTGGGCTGGGAAAGAACCTGCCAACCTCCCACATACCAGAAAAAGCCCCAAGAACTGGACAAGAAGAAAAAAAAGAGGGTTAAAAAGTGAACTAAAAATAGAAACAACTGAAGTGATTACAAATGAAAATAAAGAGGATAATCTGTGGTTTAAAAAAATGAATGAAGATATTGAGAAGTAAAGCATAGAGAGGCACACATTATGGAAATAAACAAAATGAGTCAGGGTTAAGAATAGGTAAATATTGAGAGCATGCAATGTTTAACATTTATTGACTATAAGAGCAGGAAGGAATTCAGATCCAAGGAGCAATGAAATAAGAGCATTTTGAGAAGAGCAACCTCCTGCCCCCCGATTAAGCAGCTTCAGCTGCAGAATGAGACCGTCGATGACTTGTAAGCACGCAAAAAAAAGAGGAAATGAAAGCAGCCGGATGAGATGAAGGATCAAATGTATTTGGACTTGAACTTCAATGTTACTTAAATTAATAAGACGTATCCAACTTTTAGGTCATACCCTAACACCTTTGTTTTCCTTTTTATTCTCCTTGGAGAGTAGTTACGCAAGTCAGTGCAAGAGTAATAGCTTACAAGTCTGAAGCAAGCATCCACAGTCCTCCAGTGGCTAAAATGCTGTGTTGCTCCCTCCCTCCCTTCAGCCTGCATCTAATCTTGTTGTATCCCAAGAGGTTCTTCTGAACTATGAGTTGTTCAGAGCTCTTCCTATTTGTCTGTGTAGTCTTCAAGCTGCAACTGGAACAGCGAATCTTAAGAATTACTGGAACAAGCAAACTTGTTCTCCATGAGAGTTAAAATGTCCTCTTGGATTTGGGAATGGCATTACATAGCTGTGTAAAGTGAGGAGGATTAATGCGCATACTGGAAATAAGGAAAACTATACTAACAGGACTGAATTCAAGAAAATTGCTCTGATTTTTGATTTATGAAAGAAAGAATAGCATTTCTCATCTGACACTCACTTCAGGGAACCTGAGCCTTCTATTCTGTACTGTCTGCGAGGGATTAAAAAGCTTTTCCACTATATTGAAGATTATTTTCCTTCTTTAAATAGATTTGAAAGAGAAATAAAATCCAGCTGCACCTTCTCATACAAGAAAGGAGTGGGACCCATTGATATAGTCTCTGCTGTGATTTATGTGCACCAATCGTATCTGAGAGGGAGTATGAATAACACTGGCCATGAAAAAGCTGTGGCACATCTGCCCCTCTTGTCACTATTTATCCCATGGGCAGAGATATTTTGTCATTAACCTCTTTAGTATCATAGTCTCTGACTTTAGGACTGGCTTCAGGCAGGGACAGTGCAAGGCTGGATTATGATGCCCCAAGGAGGACCTCCATGATCACTCCAGGCCACTCATCCAGCTGGGTCCAGAGGAAACCATTCAGTGCATCACAAGCCCCCAAACACCCTGTGACAGATTAAGACCTTCATTGCACTTGACCAATTTCCTTGGTTTGTGTGTGACAGTTTATTTTATTGATAGGAAACATATAGAGGACCCCAAAAAAGGGTCCTCAAAAAACACCAGAGGATATTGCTTGCTCATTCTGATTACCACCAATTTAAGCAGCTTGTGAAACAGTGAATCAAAGGAAAACCTAATGTCTTTCTGTGGCCTAAACCTTCTAAACACATGGAAGCAATGGCTCGGATGAAAATCAGAGTTTTTTCCTGTCTGTCATGGTTAGGGATCCAACAGCCCAGCAAGCTCCTTTACAAGCCCACAGTGTGCAGCACCTTACAACAATTGCCCACTATGCTGCCAAATGTGGCCCATGCCCCCAGAATAATGCTAATATCACAGGCAGGTGCATGAGTGTTCTAGATACACCAGAGGAAGGACATCTAGAGAGCCAGTACCTCTTGTTTCTACCCATCCAACCCTTTATACTGATGCTTTCCGCACAAAGCTTCTCTTATTTTCCCCCCATCGTCCTGCACTGAAGTAAGACACATTTTTGTTTTAAGAGCTCTAGATTATTCTGATCATGATAGGTAGGTCTTGGAGGAGCTAGGGGAAAAGTCAGACCCTTTTTAGCCTTCATGTCGTGAGAATCATCATAGAGGGACTCAGCAGTTCTCCAGCACAAAAAGATGAGATTGATTGTCTGACAGGAATATTATGCGAGTTTTCTTAAAGTGACAGAACAATCCCTATTTCTAACTTGTTTAGTCACAGGCTATCAAATATTTTCACCTGACTCTAGGCCATGGTACCAGGCTAGGTGCCAGCTGTCCTTGCTGTATGCACCAAGGTGATTACTGAGCAATGCACTGAGCTGCCTAGTCCTGCTCATGGTAATAAGCCCCCAGGGGTGCAGAACACCTTGATAGGTACAGCCCTCAAGGCCAAAGTGTGCTTCCAAGCTATCTGTTAAAAAGATTAAAATCCTGCAAATCTGACAGCATGGTTTCCTCCCCAAGAAACTTTTGATGGCACAAAGTCGTTATTGCATGTCACGTCATTGCTCTTTTTTAATACTAAGGAAATTTACACAGCAAAGTAGCCGTGGTCCCAATCTTGTGTATGTAGCATCACAGCTGTAAGCCACAGGCGTGGCTGTTTTGTCACAAAACAGAGAAGTGCAACACCAAGGTGGAGAGAAAGTGAAAAGAGGAGCTGAATGCTGCAGAAATGTGGGTCCAGTTTTGAGATACATGCTGCCCTACATAAAAGCAACACATTGTGATCTGTACTGGAGTGACGTGTTTTTCAAAAATTGCTGTACTGCTCTGATTTATGCTCTTGGGATCATCCAGGAAACCCTGCTAGAGATAACAAACCAAAAGGCCCATAGAAGACAAAAAAGGTTAGACAAGACTGTGTGATCCCATTAAGATGTGTGGTTCCCTTCTTCCCAGACTCTAGATCATTCTGTCTCAACTCTCATGCAGTGTGAGAAAGCAGCTTGTTCTCAGGCCTCTGGAGAATACAGAGTTGGAAGGAAAACAAAGTGTAAATAAGGCTGTCCTTGCATAGGCTGGTTAGGATTCAAAAGCTGAGGTCAGTGTTTGTCTTGAATTTGGCTCCAAGAGTGCTAGTGAGTTGTCCTGCACGATCTCTGCCCCAGCAGAGAGTGTTTAGAGGGAAGAAGATCCATATTTTTGTTTCCACAGAGATATGATCCAGGCCACCTGACTCAGCCACTCTGAGGCTCTCTTGCAGCCAGTATTAAACATGCAGAGACTGTCTCAGGCCAAGCATGTGGCTCCACCACCCAGCCCCAACACTGCTGCTGCAACCCCTGCTGGGTTTACAGTCCTGTTAACTAGGCAGTACCAGTCTGAAACCAATGCTTCTGCTAGGAGAAGGAGTAGAGAACATGGTAAGACCCTTGGATAAGGCAGAGGTTACAGACACAGTAATTTTGGGTTCTGGCATCACCTTAGCCAAAAATTTACGATAATTTGTAGAGTTGGTAGGCAGAAGTTTCAAACAGTGTCCTTGCTGTTTCCTATCTTGGCAAAAGGCCTTCACTAGCACCATCCCCTGAGCTGATCATCTCTTTCTGTGCTGGCAATTTGCTTCCATGACAGTGTAACGTGCTTCCAGGGCCATGGGAAAGAGTATTTTGCCCATCTTCCCTCCTGAGCTCAGGAATGCCCTGTGCAGCTGGCTTGTGCTTGATTGCTTGAGTCAGTTCAACAGTTCAGCTCCCATCCTTACCATAATATCATGTTGTTGCTGCGCCTCTATATTTGTGTTTGTTTTCCTGGAGCCACTGCCTTCATTGCCAGTTTCTGTTGGCTACACAAATCTGCTCTGTTGGCTGCCAGATCCTGTTTTGGTCCCCACACAAATGCTAGGAAAGAACTTTTGTACAGCTGCTGCCCCTGTGGATTCACCTGTCACCTCCTGGAGACATATGGCAATGAATGCAGCCAGCCAGCCTCTGCCCAGGCATGGCACCCGCCACACACACTGGGAAACCCCAGTTCCCATCCCTTCATCCATCAACACCTGCACAAGAGCTTAAAACAAACCAGCCACATTCAGAGCCAGAGATAAAGATGATTCAGCCTTTTGCAAACATCTAAAATGTGAAATTGGAATGATCTTTTACCATGTGTGAAGCAATGAGCAAGAGTATTTGTGGAGGGAGAAGTAGTACCTGTCACAAGCATCACTCCTACAGCTTGGAGAAAACAGCAATCTTTTTCAGGGAGTTTTAAATTTTGAACCCAGATCTAAAAGTCATGTTCATTTGTATCTATTTGTATTATTGATAAAGATGTCAGGGGATGCCAAATAATTTTGGTGGGTTAGGCTTTTTTTCTGGGGGGGAGGTAAAGGTTGAGAAATTATTATAACTTGTCCTTTCTGGTGTCATTCAATGTGCCAAAACACATTATGTCTGGGTAGCTCCACATAAACACTGCTGAGTCAAACCAGAGATCATATTTGGTCTCAAGCAAGTCTGTCTCATTTTCTAATTTTGTGAGAAAAGGCACAGTGGTGCATAACTGGGAAACAAAAACAAAACAGGGAATATGAGTCAGTTTCAGCATTCAAGTCACTGAAAACATACCACTTACTTTCAGGACTGTGATTTAGGGTTGAGCAAGTTTTGGTGGGCCCTGTGCTGGGGATATGGCTAGTAGAGAACACCTGGGAACCTGCGTGTTGGTCAAAAGACCAGGGGTCTCAGGCCAGTGCAATGACTTGAAAGCTTTTCCCTGCAGCACTTTGTGCCTACTGAATGGAAAGGACAAGAAATTTGTCACCTTTTCAAAATCTAACACTGGCTCTTTTTTTCGCCTCCCACAAAATACTCTTTGTGGAACATGCTGTCACGAGCCTCACTAATTGGCTTCGTCTCGAGGATAAAGATTTCCTTTCTGGAATCAGTCGGCAAATATACTCATGGATTTACTTTTCTAATTTGGACAAGTGACCCTTCCCTATTCTCAAATTGTTGGGGATGTAAGTTCTCCTACCTAGTCCTGAGGTTTAACAGATTTCAAAGGCTCATTTTTCTAAGGAGAAATAATGTTATAGGGCATTTTAATTAAGAGGAGATAATAATCCAGTAAGAACTAAAGCCGGATCCCACTCGCATCTTCAGTCCAACTAATGACCAACCACCCTCTTTTATTCATGCCTGCAGGAAGGAAGTCCCAGTGTCTGGAAACTGGCAGACCAGGGGCCCTGAGTTCACCGTAGTGAGAGCATCTTTGCCAAATTAATCTCATTTTCTTGGCTTCCTACTGAAAATTGCAATCAAAACTTTTGCATATTGTTGCCACTTGGCTGGTTCTTCTCCCTGACACTTCACTGTCCATTTCTTCTTACAGCAATCCTTGATTTGGTTTTTTTTTTCTGCAGGAAAACACTCTCTCTTGGAAGTGGTTACTATTGCAAGAATACTCAACAACAATTTTTTATCAGGGCAGGTTAATTGGTGCTATTTGTGTAGGCCTGCATAAAAAATGCTTGCCATGCCTTTGCCCTTTTGAATGATTACAGCTAGAGGAGCAAAGGTTTTTTCTTTAACAACTGCACACAAATTCAAATTAGATTAGATAAAGCTGATTCCAGGCATTTTACCCTTGTTCAGATATTGATGTCACTCTTGTAATTTGATCAAGAAATGGGATAATTTTCTATAAATGCGCTGGTTGTTAATGATATAAAGCCAAAGTCTGCTATCAGATATAGACCACAAAGCTGAGTGGGTCAAAAGCATATGTCTGTTGGTTGTGCAGGGAAACAGCACATCTAACGTGTTGTAGACAAGTAGCTAGACCATCCAAGCTCCAATGTGGCTATCAAACATGACCTCTTCAGTACAGGGGCATTTTTCCCCTCATTGGCTGAGGAATGTAAAAAGGCATTTGAATGATTTTCCAGCCCATCCCAAAGCCAAGAGCTGCCCTCTGGTTTTCCTGGATTCAGGACAGCAAATCTCATTCAGTGCCTGTAGTGGAGAAAGTGAAGCTGAATATTGTCTATGATTTCATTACCTTTGTGCTTTGTGGCCTCAACATCACAAAGCCCATTTAAAGAAGCACATGGGGATCTCTTCCCCATCACTACAACCCTTGAGATATTGTTGACCTTTATTGCAGAAGAGTCTAAGCAGACATTGAGCCCATCAGCTGCTTCCCCTGGCTCAGTGCACAGTTCTTTCATACTGTACTTTTATTAGTTTGTGGCTGTTCCTATCTCTCCACTGAACAGTGCTTCTTTGGTATGAAATTGCTATCAGCACTGACAGTTATGATTACCATCCTTGTTTATTTTGATTATTTGTATTACTCCACTATTTATTCACCTGTCATGGTTTACTGACAGAGTATTCACTTCTGTTTTCGGTCAAGTTTGCCTATCTTCAGTCCTTTTCCACAATCTTCACAATCTATCTTAAACCAGATTTCAAATGTGTGATGGAACTTGAAATACTTATTTCGAAAAACTTTTGTGGTGTTGGTCCAAGTCCACAGGAAAAAAAAAGAAAAATTAGAAATAAAAAACCCCATATCAAACCCCAGAGCTAACACAATTCCTCTGGTAACTAGAATTTAAAAACTAAGCAATTAACAGATGTCTCTGACCAAAGTCAGATTGACTTTGTCTAGTGTAGCCCTGCAATGCCAAGAGTTAAAAACACATGCTCTTGAGTTCAGTGCTAGGGGTTCTAGTCAGAGACAGAAGCCTCTGTATACGCCTTAGACCCTGTGCCATTATGTTACACAGGAATATGGAGACTATCAGAGCTACTGAAGGATGAAGGTTATGAACAGGGTGGGACTGTTGCAAACAAGGATGCTCCATGATTCTGCTTTTCTCTTTCTCTCTCTTTACAAAAATATGCAAAAAATTAGATAAGAAGTACTAAGAAAGGCAAAGAGAAAAGCGCTTAGGCAGCAAGGAATGAAGAGAAACATGAGGAGGAGAATAAAAGAAAGCTAGACCTGCAAAACCTGAATTGTACACTGTAGGGTGATTGCATGGGATGAGGAGAGGCTTGATGGGAGATTTTAAACACTTCACAACAGCAGTAGTGAAGGAAGGAATTAGTCACACCCACAGAAGACAGTAAAACAAAACGAAAGAATTGATGCTAAAGAAGCATTGATTTTGCAGCTCTCCACTGCCAGTCACAGACTCTCCAGGAGCAGGACAGCACAACAGAGTACTTCTCTGTCAGACTTGCAAAGGGCCAGCATAGACCTGTGAAGCTCCTGGCAGCTCTCCTTGTTGGCAGCATGTGTGGCTCAGTTACTGACTGGAAGCCATTGGAGGCACAGGGACAATCTCACAGTAATTGCATTCTGCATCACAGGGAAAGCTGCTTTCCTCCCAATAAACCTGTGTGCAGCTGAGGATAAACAGAGATAAAGGAGATTATCTGCCTCCAATTTAGGGAATACAGAGTTAACAGGCTTCTCATATGTACTCAGCAGGTTGGTTTATCCACATTTTATTTACTACTACACAATTTAAAACAGTGCAGTGGTGCTCCCTGGGACTTGCCCTGGCACTCTGCCGGGAGAAGACCAACCCATCCATCATTTATCCGCAATACTACATGGGGATTATGCCTTGGCCTGACTAGGTGCATCCACCACAAACAAATCCAGCTGTAGCCCAAGTGATTCTTCACTTCTCTTACCCTTTGCAGATAAATATGCCACAACATCCATGTTGCAAGTAAACCCCAAGCCCCAAAGATTGTAGCAGAACCAACTTCTGCACCAGAGAGCAGCCTTATTTGAAAATCAGTTTGACAATTCTATTAAACCCTTTCTTGCAGCCAGAGATGTTTTCTAGAAAAGCACGGCATCATTGGTAACTGGCCATTGTTTGTACCCTGCGGGTTAGCATGGGTGGAGCTCAGGGGCAGTAAAAGCAGAGCACAGAGTAGCAGCTGACACTTGCCAGGATGAACAGAGGGAAGACAGGGGTGAAGCTGGGAGGAGAGCTCCCAGCTGAGCTGTGCAACAAGGAGGTGCCTTTAAGTCGCAGCATGTCTCATACTACCCTGTGTCTGCCAGCCCAAAACAATGATAAAGTGCTTCAATAATGTCTTAGCATCTTCTGCAAATAAGTAAGTGTCAATACACGCTGTAAGGGACTCTTGATCATCCCCCCCCCAGCATGGTTTTATTAACAGTTATTGCATACATGCAAAACCACAATTGAATTCATCAGAGAAAAAAGGATGATGTGGATGGGATGTGTTTATGATTGGAATTAGTCAGATAGTTACTTGTAGGCAACAATTGTTTTAGTGTTTATTTATGAATTTTAGTGGTTTGGGTTTGATTTTGTTTGGAGGAGAGAAAAAAGTCACTCTTTGTTTTCTGCTCTGGTGAGATGCTGAACCTGGAGTGCTTCATTAAGCTCTGGAGTCCTCAGCACAGGAAGAACTTGGACCTGTTGAAATGAGTTCAGAGGAGGGCTGTGAAGAAAATCAGAGGGCTGGAACACTTCTGTGAGGACAGGATGAGAGAGTTGGGCTTGTTCAGCCTGGAGGAGAGAGGGCTCAAGTGAGACCTTATTGCAGTTTTCCAGGACCTAAAGGGGGCTACAAGAAAGATGGGAACAAACTTTTTTGCAGGGCCTGTTGTGACAGGACCAGGGGCAATTGTTTTAGAGAGAAATTATTAAGATTAGATATAAGGCCAAAGTTTGTGACGATGAGGGTGGTGAAACACTGGAACAGGTTGCCCAGCAAGGTGGTGGATGCCCCCTCGCTGGAAACATTCAAGGCCAGGTTGGATGGGGCTCTGGGCAACCTGATTTTGGTTGGTGTCCCTGCTCATTGCACAAAGGTTGGACTAGATGACCTTTAAAGGTCCCTTCTAATTCAAAGCACTCCATGATTCTATGATTCCCATGAACACCAAAAATCACTAATCTCTTCTGAAAATGGATCCCCTCTCTCTACATCTTTGACATTTAAAAAATGTATATCAAATTCTGTATCTCAAATGTGTCCCACATCTGTATCCACTGAATGGGTACCTTTTCCCATGGAATATGCAGAAGTCTTTCCATTATGCTGACAGGGGAGCAATTCAGCCCCATAACTATTCACAGGAGAGCAAAGACTGGTCTGCAAGCAGGACTGTGGCCCATAGTTTTTCAGCATATTCATTAATAGCAATGCAGAGCTGCTCCTGATAGCAAAAAAAATTCCTGAAACTTCAGAGCAAGGTTTATATAATGTAATAAGTCCCAAGGGATCTTAAGCAGCAGATTTGAGACATCGACGCATGAGATACATCCTATTACCAGAGAAGCATGCAGGTAAGAAAATGACATTTTTCATGCCATTTCTTCCTCTTTCTTCATCATTTCTAAGTGGTCAGTGACAAATGTGTGCTCAAGCTGTATTTAATGAGACTGGTCTCTGACTCTTCTTGCTTCACTGGAAGGTTCCTTCCACATCCCTAAAGCTCTAGGGGTAAGAGGTAACGAACCGTCTACCAGTGTGCTACTAAAAGTGGACTGATTTCCACTAGACAGTCCTATTCATATCCCTGATTGTATGGGGGTTTTTTATCCTTTGAATGAGAGTCTGCTCTGAAGCCATGTGACAATAAGCAATGGAAAATGTTCCAAGAATAGATCGCTTACTATTTCCCCTTTGTCAAACATTGCCACATGGGGGACAGAGAAGTTGAAAGTAGCAGCAAATTATGCAAAATGTTTGAACAAGAATTACAAGATGTGCTCAGATAATGATATATTTTTTGGTTTGCAGTCTTATTCAACTATAGAGCATTAAAATTAGCCTTCTGTGGTGCTTTCCATTCTAAGATGGGCCTCTCTCGGCATGATGATGAGTCCAGTCCTGCTGTGCTCCACCACAGGGGCCAGTATCGTTCTCACCCTGATCTAACCATTTCAGCTCTGGCTGAGGCCATAGGGCATAGTGAAAGAGCCTGGGGATTGTTTTGTTTGGACCAAAGATGATGATGTGCAATATGTTCTCTCATGATTATTATTATTCTCAGTCATGTGTTGGAGATCTGACAGCCAGATCTGATATTATTTTGTCTGAACCAGTTGCACAAAGCACAGATTTCTTTCCTATCCTGGTATGAATGAATTTTAATCTCTGAGGAGTTTGGAATTGGCTTGAAAAAAATGTACCATTACAATTAAGAAGATGAGTTTTCAGAGGGATAGAGGAAGATTATCTACTCTTACAGATACAGAATGGGACAAGGACTTTCATATAAATTTATGGCAGATAAAAAAAGTGATCTTACGTCTCATAATCCCAAGTTGTTGCTTTAAATAGAGATTCAGCTTGATCCTTCTCCATAAATGTTCAGTATAAAATGGAAATCATGTGAAAATAAATGTACATGCGTGTGTGTGCATTCATGTGTGTACACATCTGTGTGTACACAGAGGCAGTTTCAGCTCTGTTCACCTGCAGATCATCCCCTTAGTGCCTAAACCACATCCTCTCTCTGTGCTTCAAGAGCCTTGAAGGGCCTATGATAAATGATGGAGAGTAGCACAAGGGCTCTAACACCAAAACATTCATCTCCCAATGAATCATGTGGTAATTATTGTTCCTCTGCTACTCTACAAAGCACCAGGTGTCAACACAGTAGAGGCAAATGCACTAACGTGTGAAAAAAAAAGAGACCCTCTCCCACCAGCTTTCATGGCCACCTGTGGTGAGAAGATGGCAAGCTTACAGGGCTTCCCGGGACAGGAAAGATGGGGGTTGGGGCTACCACTCATCTTCAGGAACTCTTTCACCTAAGGGTGAAGGGTTGTACCCCTTTCCATACTTTGCAGCACTTTTTGATGGCTGTTCTGAGCAGAAACCACACTCCTGATCCCTCCAGAAACAGAGAGATCTGGTCCTCATTAGTAAAAGGACTCGTGAGGCTGCTGGCCTTTCCCTCACTGTGCATGGTACCTGACGGGACCAGGCTCTGAACTATGAGCTCTCTCCAACTGAGGCTTTCTGTTGCCTTGAATCCTGTTTGTCCTTGAGCTGATGTTGCTTTCTGCCTGCATCTTGTTCAGGAAACGAAGTAGTTGTTTCCTGTGCAGGAGACCCTAGTGGCAGCCCAGTAGTTCTGTGTATCTCCATTTTTTTTATTATCTCTGAATTTCTTATCTGTATCTTCCAAGGCTGGGTTTTCAATGCAAATATGGCTAAAAGAATCTGCTGTCAGGGTTAAACTACCAGATGTATCCAATGAACTGTACCAGTTCATTTAAAACAAGGCGTCACCCTCCCTTACAGTCCTTGCTTTGTTCTATTGATTATCCCCTTTTTGTGGGTGATAGGGGAAAATGAGTGTTCAAATGATGCCAGCACAGAGCAACCATTTTGCATTTCACATGTATCACACAGCTTTATTTTTCTTTCACTTTTCAGCTGTTATCACAGCATTTATGGAGGAAAGGAAATGTGTGGATGATTTGTGGAGGAACAGAATGTGCCTTGAATAGTTATGTGGGTTTCCAATGACTGGGGAGCCGTCAAGACAACAAGTACACACTGCACATGAAGTTGCGTAAGGCAATCAAGTGTAACTATTGCCACTTAGGTTGGGGCTAGGAGGGCTTGGTACACTGCCAAAGTATGTTGGGTTTGTGTGGCAAGGTTTGGATGGCAGCGGGGCTACAGGTGTGTCATCTGTGAGAAGGTACCAGAAGCTTCCCCTAGGTCCAACAGAGCCAATGCCAGCCAGCTCCAAGATGGACCTGCTGCTGGCCAAGGCCAAACCCATCAGCAATGGTGGTTTGTGAAGAAAAACCTGTGTGATTTAAACTGCATCAGGAGAGAGGAGTGAGACTGTGTGAGAGAAACAGTTCTGCAGACACCAAGATCAGTGAAGAAGGAGAGGCAGGGGGTGCTCCAGGCACCAGAGCAGAGATTCATCTAAAGCCTGGTAAAGACCATGGTGAGTCAGGCTGTGCTTCTGCAGGCTGTGCAGGTCCACAGTGGAGCAGAGATACACCTGCAGCCTGTGGACTCCATGCCGGAGCAGGTGGATGTGCCCAAAGGA
This sequence comes from Corapipo altera, assembly GCF_003945725.1. Lineage (NCBI taxonomy): Eukaryota > Metazoa > Chordata > Aves > Passeriformes > Pipridae > Corapipo > Corapipo altera. The sequence continues at coordinate 10,820,565 of NW_020884885.1, read as the reverse complement.
GGCTGTGACCCCATGGTGAAGCCTGTGGTTGAGCAAGCTCTGGGCAGGACTTGTGAACCCATGGAGAAAGGAACCAAGCTGAAGCAGGTTTGCTGACAGGACTGGTGACTCCACAGGGGACCCATGCTGGAGCAGCCTGCTGTCCCGATGAGGGAAGAGAGGGACGCTCAATATGAGAATCAGCAAACTTCCGTTTCTTGATCACTGCTAACAGCTTAATATATGCTTTATAATTAGCTCATACATATTGCAAAAGCTAAGCTCGTTATTGGTTCTTGCTTAAATGTTGATTTCACTTTTACTCCCTTCTTTTGTTGACACAGGTGGCTCTTAGTTGCTTTTGTTTTGCTAATCACAACGTCCTGTTTACCAGCCAACTAGCAGGCACAAAAACACTGTAGCCTTGCCATGGTCTTGCTATCTCAGATCTTCTCACAGGCCTAGACAGGCCGTGTTCTATACTCTAACAGTTCATCCATAGCTTTAGCTATATCCATATGTCCTTGTCTTGCTAACCAATCCTCTACAGCCTGTTCCTGAACAACTGCACCCCGTGGAAAGAGACCCATGCTGGAGCAGCTCTTGAAGAACTACAGCCCATGGGAGGGACTCACATTGGAAAATTGTGTGGAGGACTGTCTCCCATGGGAAGGACCCCACACTGGAGCAGGGCAAGAGTGTGAGGAAGAAAGAGTGGCAGAGATAAAGTGTGACAAACTGACCACAGCCCCCATTCTCTGTCCCCCTGTGCAGCTGGTGAGGGGTGTGGAAGGGGGTAAGGGGGGGGAAAGAGAATCAAGAATAAAGTTAATCCCAGGAAAAAGGGAGGGGTGGTGGGAAGGTGTTTTAAGGTTTGTTTTTTATTTCTCATTAGCTTACTCTGATTTGATTGGTAATAAATTAAATTAATTTTCCCAAGTTGAGTCTGTTTTGTTTTCTTTTTTAAAATCCTTTCCCTGCAAGTCAAGTTGTTTTACTGAGACTGTTCAGAAAAGCCTCCACTGCACCAGTGTGTTGCTTCTGACATCAACATTGTGTGAATAAATCAAAAGTTTCTTGTTCACAAACAGTTGGGCACGCAGCTCTGACAGTCCCATTCACAGCCCTCTGTGCCAGAGCAGCTATCCTCTGTGAGTACTCACAGCAAACAAATCCCATGAAGAAAACACCAGATCAAGGCAAGTTAATTTAAATGAATATTCAAGAGGCATTTTTTGGCAGTAACAATCTGCCTTTATTCAAAGGTGAAAGGCTAATTGAACATGATTAGCTTCAAAAAGTCTTGCCTCACACTGGTACTGCTGCTGCCTTGCTTACCACCCCTGCACTGCTTCATACATCATTCACTTTCGTCACTTTTGTACATAAGAGCAGATATACTTGTTGGAATAAAAGTCCACTTAATGCTGTCAACCTTCCAGCAATTTATATCAGGAATTCAGGGAAAGTGTGTAACATACAGGAGAAGCAGAAGTTCACAAGAGTGAGCTGTCTGAGGTAGCAGCTTTTAGCTTCATAAAATTTAAACTGTAGGAACTTCCAGTGCTGGAGGTAGAACAAAAATTACTGCATTTAGTTGCCATTGGTATTCTCACAATTAACATGGCTTTTATCTTTAAAACCATTTCTACTTTTGATCAGGATGATGTCCAGAGGCAATGAATTTTGAACTTTAGCTATTGTATGGCATTATGCATTTCCCTCATCATTCTGAATGTAGAATCAGATACTATTTAGGTCAGAAGGGCTGTGGGAAGATTGTCTAGTTCAACTGCCCACTGAAAGTAGGGCCAGCTTGGACCAGGATATTTGGGCTGCCTAGGTCCAGACAAGCCTTGAATAGCTCTAGGGGTGAGGATTGGTTTCAGCAGTTCTCAGGGTATGGCTTTCCTCTGCAAAACCTGTGATTGTTCATCGCTTTTGTACCATTTATATCTAACGGGATGGGCAATAGAAATGCTGGTTTGTGGTTCTCAGATCACCCCTTCAGTTCTGGTTTTGAAAATGGTGCCATGGTTCTCATGCTCAGTTCTTCTGGCATCAAGACCAGTTTAAGCAGCAGGTAATAATCCAAAACCATAGTTCAACAGTATCATATTTATAGTCCTCTTAAAGTGTAGGTGAAGGTTCTGGTGATTTGTTACTGTTCACTGCACTGATTTGTTCCAAAAGTTCCCCTATATTTGAATCTAAGAGGCTTTGACTGAGCCCCTGTGTAAAATAACTCTGCTATAGAGACTTCCCTGAGCTCCTCTGCAGTAAACACTGAAAATCGTTCCCATTGTTTTCTGTGATTGTTTTTCCCCTGAGATTTTTCTTTGACGCATTTGTCATCTGTTGGTGGTTCTCTAGCAAGCTGGCAAGCTCTGGCAGAGAAAGTCTGTGAGTGCTTGCAAGACAGAACTGATTTTTGACCACAGATCCAATCAGTATCTAGCATAAGGGATGTCAGCTCCAAATTAGGCTCCTGGCGATTACTGCTGTTAGCCAGGTGCTATTATTGGCATCTAGATTTTGGAGCTGTTTCTTTTAAAACAGTAAAACATCCTTTGTTTAATCCCCTGCAGATGTTGTATTCACAGCAGGACAGCCTGCCTTTTGGGGCTGTGTCCCTTCAAAAAATGTTTCTCAGTAGTAACAGCTGCAGGGAAAAGGCTGTGGCTTGTCCCACACAGGTATAGTTTTCTTTTGCATGAAAACAATTGGAAGCAATAGATATATGAACACAAGAGCTTTTTGCATACCTCTCTGAACGCACACATGCATTAGAGGAATGTGATGACAATAAATTTATTATCTACCTATGCAGTTGCAGCCCTGCCCTCCCATACCAGAACTTAAATCCAAGTCCCTTTGGCACAAATGACAACTGAGCCAGAGACGTGGTGCCAGATCAAGCAGCAGAATGTGATGTCTCAGGCAAGGGGACGGCATCTGCACACTGTGCACATCGATTGGCACCTTGCCGGCTGTGTTGGGAAGAGCTCCTCATGCTGCAAACAGTACAGAAGGGGTTTCAGGATCACTGGCTGAGTTATACCTGTCCAAAAATCACCACAAACTGCACTGGAAATTACACCATCATATTCACAACTTCAGAGGCAATCTAATAAATTAGTAGGTGTTACTATACAGACTTGAAATACATCAGTGACCAAACTGGACAGAGTAACAGAGCAGTCTGTTAGGAACAGAAAATGCTACCCTCCTTCACCTAATACCTCTAAAGAAAGAAAGTTGTATTTGACAGCTTAAGAGCTAATCCAACCTTGTGCGTGACCATCTAACAATGAAGATTAAAAGAATACAGGAAATATGTGATAACTAAGGCAATGGAATTCTGAAATCTCATAGATTTTTCAAGAACACAGAGGCATCAAAGCAATAATTCTTCAGTAATACGACTGCAAAGTAAACAGCATTTTTCATATATTGACAAGAAAGTAAGTAAGTAATTTATGAAATAAAGTGTTTGGAAAAGCAGATCTAGACCTCTGTCAGAGCATAATCAAGGTGTTTATCACAGTATTAAAGCATACCTACGCAGTAAACTCATTATCATTAGGTTACACTGGGTACATCAATGTGTACATATATAGCATAACAAATTAGCAGAGGCACTGCCAGGTTTTTGAGCAGTGAATTCCATGTGATGACACCAGAAGATCTCCGTCAATATCAAATGTGTTATAGGAATGCATGTGAGCACCACTGAATTGAGAAAGAATCAGAAAATGGGAATAATTGCTGCCTTTTTTTGTGAGGCAGATTGCATTTCAGAAGGAGTACAGAGAAAAAAAAAGAGACCTATTTAGATAAGACTAATAATACTTTTCCTGTATTTTGGGCAGGAATGCAAGCAATGTACCCTGTTCCATAGATCATAACCATTTTTGTTACTAATAATACATTCCACATTTTTTGGTAAGGACTTTACTGAGCTTGTGTGTACATAAAAGACTAACTAGATACCAGAAATAGACTGTCTTAGGGATGACATGTCCAACTGTGCAAAAATAATTAGTGTAGGGCATGAAACCTGGTTTCTGTCAGCTTGATGGATGTTACATGACCAGGGTGTTGGAGCTGCTCCATGCTATTTATCAGTACTGGGCAACACAGCAGGTTTTTACATTTCAGCTTTTGGATTATTTCCTCATGAGCAGTGACACTGTTCGAGTACAGAAAGACCCATTTGGGTTATTCTGTAGCTGATCTGAACACCAGAATAAATTAAATGTGCTGTACTAGAATGGCATCGTCAAAGTATACCTCTTAACTGGATGTAGTACATTCAAAAGATAGTTATCCCTGCATGGCTTTATTTGTCATAAAGACTCTTTAAGGACATGTCTTGGACAATTGTCCCTAAGTGCTGGAGAGAAAACTATCTCACATTTTCATGCATGAAATGTACTTTGGCAGGGCAGACAAAATCAGCAGAAATATTAATTTTCCTGCCTCCAAAGGCAGAGTGGCTTAGCTAGATGGAAAGGTGAGATCATCACTCTGGGTAAGACCAGGTAAGGCAACCTGTCACAGCTGATGGCCATCTCTAGCCTGCTTCTTCCAACACATGCAACACCTACTGTTCCTTCCCCCAGTTCCACATCACCAGCACTTTGGATCACATGATGAGTTGGCAACAGAGAGGCAAGTGTGGATGCTCTGAAAGCTGTAGGTGCAAAACTGCTGATATGGCTCAGGGCCCAGAGGTGTTTTCTCCTGAGCTGAAGCGCCGAGAAATCTCATGGCCCTCCCAGTGACTGAGAACTTCAGTATGAGACAGGATATGGAAAAAGCTGCCAAAAAGAGTCTGTTTCATCATTCCCAGAGGTGTTATGAACCTCACATAAATGAGAAGAGATTAAGTGGGACATCTCCCTACTCTTGATGTTGTTAACCCAGATGACCACAACTGCATGGCTAAGTACAAAATTGGTGGATATCCCAGTGTGGTATAAAGTTGACAAGACCAAAGGGAGGTAGTTCACGTAGAGTTTTATGGGGTGAGTGACCAAACCCTGCACAGACAAGCATGGTGCCAGGCAGAGCAGAGGTTGAGTGAAGCAGACCAGGGCCATCAGACCTGTGAAAATCTGTTGTTAGGTTGTCAGTATTAAGTAGTGACAGCAATTATAGAGACCTGCCTGAGAAAGTTCAACCCCCAAAACACCAAATTTCCACTGTCCCACTGGGACAGTCATGAAAATCATGAAAGACAAAATATGATGATCTGATTGCATTACAAAATATTCCTATCTAGCACCCAAGAGACAAGAAAAAAAGCCCATGAGGCCAGCCTGGTTCCCCTGGTCCTATGCAAGTGAAAACTTTCATCACCGTGCCTGAACTTTGTATTAGAAGTTACCAATAAAATTAATGTGGAGAAGGAATTGCTGGTTGTCATCACTGACAGACAGCCACTAAAGCTATTATTCGTATCAAATACCATCACTGGTTAATAACATTGTTTTCTTCTGTCTGAGACGATAAGTAGCAGACTGCAATATTGAACTGGAGTTCAAGCTAATTGAATGGCACAGATTGTGCATAGACTGCATGAAGCTTAAAAGCTTTCAGACACAAACGTGAAAGTATATTGGCATCTAAATTTGTATTAATTACCTTATCATTAGCTAATATTAGCCACAGTGCTTCTAATGTATGAAATCCTGTATCAATACAAAGAAATAGCATCATCTCGTGACTGAGTCTGTTCTGCAATGTATGTATGTTTTCAGAGGTGCAATGTAGATCCTGGACCAGATTTATTGCTGGCATCAAGATATATTAATAAGAGTTTTGTTCACTTACAGCAAAGAGTATTCTGGCTCACAGAATTATATTCATGAAACAGACCCAACATGGGAAATTAACCGTGAGCAGATAGGGTTTTTAATTCAGTTATTCAGAAGTCTGGTTGGTTTTCTAAAAACTACCTTCTACTTAAGCAGGAGCTATTACTCTCACTCCTGTCATAAATGAATGAAAGTCTGTGACCTTCTTGTGGGAGTCAGACTGGGCAATGGTATAAATTTAGAGATCCTAAAACATGCTTAATTTTAATACCGTTGGATCAGAGGCCATGTCTATGATATTGCAGTCTGTGTTGTTTTTGTGCATTCCACTTGTCTCTCATCTGCCCTGTGGGATGGGTTTATGTTGGGAACTGCCAAAATCCAGCTGGTTTCTTCACTTTCAGGGCAGGGTCAGAATGGCATTTTGTGTCTGTGGTGGAAACACAAAAGCAATGGGGTGGGAGACAGGACTGTCTCTCCCTCTATGAACAGTTCAGTCCCCAGTGCTGGCAGCAGGGCTGGTGACGCTGCCAGTTTCATGCTCCGTGTGTGGAACGATGCTCCACAAATGTACTACTGTTCCCAGAAATGAGTGTAGGGAGTTCACAGGGGACCACAGACCCTGCCATTGGCCCTGTGAGACCACATCTCCTGGTGATCTGACGCTGTAGCTCTGACTGCCTCTGGCCCTCAGTAATGCTTCAGAAGACCGTGTAGGCAACCTGCAGTAAGCTATTGTAAAATAAATGGCCCCAGGTGAATCTTTCGCCTTTATTCTGTACCACTTATGTTCTGGACCATGCCAGCTGATGTCCATCCCAAATTCTTGTAGTTTTCCAGATGCAATTTTAACCTTTGCCGCAGTAGTTCAGAATATCCTCCTCTGTACAACACACACTCCCTCCTTAGGTTCTGCTGAGCTCCTGCATTAAATCCTGAGTCTCACAAGCTGACTATGTGCTGTATGAAAATGACATTTTGTTCCTAGGTTTTGCATTTACTGAGTATCAGCTTCACTGAGCATCTTCTTATTTTTCTACTAGGAGAAAGCATTAAGGATTTACTGTTTCTACCCTGTTCATATTTTATACAGTTGCAGCATGTCCTTCTTACTCATTTTCTTTGCAGACTAGACAGGTTCTTTCTTTTCAATCTGTCTGCCTATGAAAGTTTCCTATGCCTCTAACCGATTTTTTCATCCTGCTCTTATATGAGTCTATATCATGGCAGAAAGCAGCTTTATCCTAATTAAGTAGTCTTCTGATTTGTAGCTGAATTTTTCAAGGCCTCAGGAATACACTTTTAAATATGCAGTCTGCAAATCTGTCATGTGTCACAGAGACACAGGGCAGTGCTGGAGGTCCAAATGTGCAGTCATTAGAGACAGGGGTCATAACATCTAGCCCCTCTCTGAAAAAAATATTTCTGATTTCCTCATTAAAGACTCTTATCTCTTTTCCTCCAAAAATGTCAGGAATTCAACATATACAGTAGGTAATCTTCCCCTGGAAGCATGTCCCTGGAAGGATGCACCCTGTATTTCCAAGGCTGACAAAGACCTGGATACTACTGTATGGAAGGCAAAGGACACTGCTGGAATGTTGGGTCGTGTGATGGAGGAAGGACTGTGTTTTCCTGGTGTTGACTTCTCCATCTTCTAGAGCTTCACAGAGAAGACCAAGCATTGAAGTGACACAGGATGGTTTCTGCTAGGGGAGAGCAGAGAGCAGCAGACACCAGGGATGTGCTGCAGCACCCACCCAAGGCACTCAGCATCCACCAGCTGCCTGTGGAGCTGCCTGCAACAGTGCTCCCTCTTCTCCTCTGGGTGTGTTGGGCTGTGGTCTGGAAGAGGATGAGATCTGCTCCCACCTTCAGACTTCTTAGCACTAGGGGTTTTGGACAGGGCTGTGTTGAGTGGCAACTGTGCAACTCAGTGAAGCAAGACTGCAGGAAGTTGATTTTAAAACATGTACAGATGAGCCCTGCCTTAGCAGGGGGATCTGTTTGCCCGTGTTCACCTCAGCTTGACACAGGACTGCAATGTCATGCTCATTCATGCCATCAAGTGGTTCATACCAGCACAGACCTTGTATCAGGTGTTAGGAAAGCTAGGGGCAGCAGATTGGTTTGGGAGGTTGCATCCATCTCCTGTCACCATTATGGAGAGCAGGAGGTGGTATGCTGGCACAGCCACCCAGGTGCCAGTCTGTTGTTGTAGACTTCTTGAGGCTTTTTAGCCCTCTGCTACTCAAAGCATTACAAAAAACATTTTTTACTAGCTTTGCTGGAAGTGCAGAACTGGAAATTAGAGCTGCCTTCAGCAGATGCTGGCGTGAAAATGCGGAGTTTATGAGATGTTAGAGTAGGAGTGAGGGGATGCTGGGAATATCTGATGTTTATACTTATCTCTATAAAAATGAAGTCAGTCTGGTAAGTCAGAAAAGATGATGTTGAAGTCCTTGCCTCTTTTTTCCTTTGTTTGAACAGAAAATTTCTCTTCACTCCACTTTGAAATTATTTGAGTATTTTCTGTGATGTGAGATTTCTGATCAAGTTTTAACAAAGGACATTCCTTAATAACCGCCTTTGTAATTTATGATACATACCACTTGCAGGGGAACTGTTCAATGATTTATTTAGGTTTTTTTCTCTGAACAACAGGAGGAAGAATGGTGAATTTTCCCTCCCTCTCCCTGCTTTCAGCCACATTAATGACAAACCCTGAGGTACTAGAAACTCATCAAGACCAACTCTGATAACATTTGTGTTTGTTCTCCCACTTAGAGTGAAAGGCTTTCACTTAGAAATAATTTCATATAATGGTACTGAATAAAGAGAACTCCTCGCATCTGCCCTTTGAAGGAATGGTTTCTTTGTGCTGGAATTATTTGGTGTATACTTTATTGGAAAACGCTGGGTTTTTTCCTCCCAGAGCAAAAGATTATAAAGTATGTGGGGGACAATCACAGGCAGTAGCAGCTCTAGCACTTTTTAGAGGGTGGGGCCTTTAACAGAAGAATTTGTAGTAGATGTACATGTGTGTGCATGTGTGCACCTATATGTAACACAGTGGAGATCTAAGAGAACAGCAGTGTACAAAACATGGCCATGTTGGATAACTCATTAACAAGGGAATACTAAGAACATAAGGATACTTTCTTCTACGCATCCCTTGTCACACTCAACTCAGGTGAGTTGAGACATGCTTATCTCTGCAAACTTGAATGTTGCCAGCCCCCTTGAGGGCTACTGGGTAGAGCACAATGGACAAGAACTCAGTAACAGGAACTTGCTATCTGTTGTTACAAGTCTGAAAGAGTTTTTGTAGTTACCTTCGTTGCATAAGACAGGTAGACCTCCACTGACTTACACCACTTCTGTTACTGTTAAGAAAGAACGACAAAGGTAAATTTTAACAAAGTTTATAAATTTCTGCTGGGTTTCTCCCACCATCCCAAGGCAGGTGCTTTCTGATCAAAGGTGTTTTTCCAATGAACTGGGAGTTTTACTGCTATTTGTTGTGGCTGGTGTGGGGGTTTTTAACAAGTTCTATAATCTGGTGTGTTTCTGGGGACAAGAGCACATTCTCTGTAACAGGAGCTGTATTTCAGGAAGCCTTAAGAAGGGTGACCTATTTTGGGGTGTATGGGCTTGCACTATGACTCCAGAGACCTGAATTCTGTGCCTAGCTGCAGTGCTGCCTAGCTATATGATGTACACCAAATTATTTGATTTCCTGTCTTCTACTTTCTGCAGTTAGACTACAAGCTATTTAGCTCAAGACATCCTATTTCCTACACTTGCACAGAGTATCTTGAGCGCCTACAGAAAAAATGATGATCAAGAAGAACATATACTAAATAAGAGAGTGAATACCTCCAGAGTAACGCAGAAGTTGGATGGTGTAGTTGTAAGAAAGAGTCCTGAATACAGTCAATTCTGTTATGGGGAGTAGTTGCCTTCACTTTACTGTTGATCTCTTTCATACCTGTGGCTTAGGAATTATTTTACCCTTTCTGTGAGAGTTACTTGTAATCTGTCCTCCTCCACACGAAAAACTGATGTGGCTCCAGCCTTGGACAGAAAGGCTGTGGACCCATGGCCCCTTCCAGCCGTGTCCGTGCATGACAGGCTATTCTCTCCTCTTTGCTCCAGGTGATGACCTTTCCTATTCTTCTCCTCCATCATCTGCTGCCTATTTTGATCAAACCAAGCCTGCCTCTTCCTTTTCCTTTAATTGTGTTGAAGAAATTAAAAGCATTTGGCTGGAAAATGTTTCCTCAGAAAGTCAAAAATATATTTCATAAGTTATACTGAGCTTTTGGCTTCCTGCAGAAAGATTCTGGACCAGATGCTTTTCTCTTCTTCTGTCTATGATTCTGTGATAGAGAGAAGCATGTTTTTCCTTACATGCAGTCAAAATTTCCCTATTTGCAACTTCTCTTCCTTGCTTCTTATCTTCTTCCTACCCTGAGAGGAGCCTGGTTCTCTCTTGCCCATGAGTTAGCTAAAGTCAGCAGTGAGAAACTCCTTAAGCTTTCTCATCTGAGGCTACAGCAGTCCATCTCCCTCAGCCTTTCCCTGGATATCATGCATGGCAGCTTGCTAGTGCCCCTCAGATGGATCTGCTTCAGCTCAATCACACACTGTCTTCTGTGATTTGGGAAGAGCTGTTCACACATCACCTGATCTGGAAGCTCAGCTGGAGAAATATGGCAGGAGAAGGATGCAAATCTGCCCCTCTGGGTCTGTTTTCCTAATTTGCAATTGTAAGAGAGTATCTGTGACCTGTGAATATCTGTGCCGCTAATTGAGAATTGTTGCCTGAAGCAAATTTGAGATTTATTCAAAGACCTGTGTTTATCCTCAGCAATTTACCTGAAAGCCAGATAGTATCACCATCTGGAAGTGTGGTGTCAGGACAATAACAAGGTAGCTCTGTTTCAGAGATGGCATTGGGCTATATTATTTTTGACAGTGCTAGAAGGTGGAGAACTGTTGGATATGAGTCAAATCTGCAGACAAAATGTCTGAGAATGAGCTTATAATACTTTTCCCTGTTTTTTGTGCTTCTGGACATCTTTACCTGAAGAGCTATTCTTCAGTGTTTGGATTGCTGTCCAGAAAATGCCTCCATCATGTGTTGTCAGTGTAGCCATCCAAGCAATGGCAGCAATACCTGGCAGATGGTGGGATCCCCTAGAAAAATGGCTTTCCACATGCAAAAGGAATAAACAGAAGGGTGTGACAAGACTCACTGAAATGGAAACTAGATAAACCAGGAGGAAAGGCTAACCTGCCTATGAACCAAGAGCTAAAGGAGAAGCACCAGAGCAGGATGGCTTAGAGACAAAACACACAGCTGCGCAGTCAGAATGAGCAAGGAGTCTCCATCTTTGTCATAATCGAGTGGTTTGAGAAAGTCCAGATGGTGGGTGTTGGGCCCTTCAGGTGCTTGAGCCAGTGCAATGGTGGGTAGGGACAAGTGGAAGGGGAGGAAGGGAACACTCCGTCTGCCCCAGCTGACAGCAGGCAGAGACTCTGCTGCCAACAGCAAGTTGGAGGAGGAAAGGCAAATTCCCCAGAGGCTTTCCCAATCCACTGGTGATCCATTGCACTTGATACCCATGAAAGGTAAGGTGTACCATACCCAAAACTGTAATGGGGAAAAGAACCATAGAATCATCATCACGGAATCATAGAATGGTTTTGGTTGGAAGGGGACCGTGAAGATTATCTAGTTCCAACCCCCCTGCCATAGGCAGGGACATGTTCAACTAGACCAGGTTGCTCTGAGCCCTATCCGACCTGGCCTTCAAAAGGAGAAATGAAAGAAAGTTTCTTTATGGTTTATGAAACAATCAAAGTGAAAACCAAGCACTTGTTTCTGTTTGTGCCATCCCACGTCTCTTCACTCTCACCAACAGTACTTATCAAAAGGATGTTACTTGCCTTTCCCTCTAATATGTAACCTTGGTGTTATATTTTGCCTTGAATTTGGTGACATAATGAAGGAATCATCTCGCTAGCACAGCCTGTTTCCTTTTGTGCATGTGAGGATTTCCTGCTGGCTGGGGTTGCATTTCCCTGTTTTGTTTGTTCTATATAAATGTGCAGTTTTATGGCATAGGGTTATTTCAGGCAGAACAAGACATCTCCCCTGCAGGACAGCATTTGAGAGGGCCACTGTTAACCTTCATGAGGGCTCATAAAGTACTCTAAAGCTACATGGCACTAAACACAGATTATCAGTTAATGCTGCTCCCGGATCTTCCCCTCCCTTTCCCACACTGGTCCCTGTCTTCTGCTGACACAGATTTTCATTAACTGTATTTTCATCTGTTTATCTTTGTGGACATGTATCAGATCCCCTTTCTGGTGCTGAGTTACAGCAACTCTCCACTTAGCCCGTACATACATCCTACCTCTTTGTTCTCCTTACGCTGAACAAATAAAAGAGGTCTCTGATCCATTGACACTCCCACAAATATTTTAAAATTTTTCTTGAAACAAACCTCTGCAATTTCCAAACATTTTCAGCAAATCCAAAAATCTTTCCGTAAATATTGCTTCATAGAAATGTTATGATAACATCAAACAAGAATATATTTGATATTTGCCAGACCAAGAAAGTGAATTATGGCAAATTTGACTTCTCTCTTTTCTCTACAATTTGCAGGCAAAGGAGACAGAAGGGAGAGAGATCCTGGAGATGCTGTTTGCTCATTGTAAGGTGTGTTTATTCACTGCTAGTTCTTAGATAATTAAGTTAGCTCTGTTTCTCTGCTTCTTCCCTGGGAACTGCCCTGGGAGGTGCTGAGAAATCTCATATGTTCAATTGATCCAGACAGCCCAGCTAGCAAGAAATTTATCTTCCAGCAAGACTATTCAAGTCAAACAAAAGTTACCATGCAAACTGGACAAACTCCAGACTTGCACTGAGTGAGGTATTCAACAAACCATTAAAACCAGAGCACAGTGCTTTGGAAGAGCAGCACCAAACCCCAGTGATGCAGAGCAGAAAGAAGCACAGCTCTGTCCATGCTGTGAGTCAATTCTGGTGGCAGAAGATGCACTTGGCTCTCTCCCTGTGAGTTAGGAGCTGGCCTGGTAGCATAGCAACCCCTCCCAGTACATCCCACTGGCTTCCAAACAAGCACAGGGTGCACTGGTGGGTATTAACTCAGTGGCACCTGCTGCAACACGCATGTGCTTTTCCTAGTCACCTTCCCCTACTGCTCTAATGAGAGGGCTGAGGATGACACAGCCGTCTACCCCTTTTCTTCTCTCCCACAAATATGCTTATGTAAAGCATCTCCCACATATATGTTTATTTTAACAATTCTTGTATTAGCAATCACGTGCTTACACTGCACTCCTGTTTTATGAGAACTTAAAGAAATGTTAACCATTGCTTCTACCACTGGGTTGTGGAGGAAAGACAGTGTTAACATAAGCTTTTAAAAACTTTTCTCCCTCTCGAAGAGCACTGCATAACTCTCCTCCTGTGCCCTGAGCTCTCACCCAGAAACCAGGTCTAGATCAGCTGACAGTAAGTGTGAGAAATCTCAGCACACAGCAATGCTGCGAGCACAAACCCCACAGAAACAGGAACCCAATGCTGCTTATAACTACTGTGATACCAGAGGAGGAGAGTGACAGGTCAACTGTTGTGTGTCTCCCTTTGACAATTCATCCAAGATTATATCACCTTACAAATCTGATCCAAAGAAAGCACATTGTTGATGGCAGGATATTAGTTCTGTGGATATCCACATTATGAGTTGACCATATGTGGTGTGAAACCACCTGTCATTTCTTGCTCTGGGGATGAGATCATTAAAAAACAAGGGTGGAGGGAGAGGAAAAGTATATTTCCTGCAAAGATAGCCTTGCCTCTCTACACATACCAGATGCATATATCCTGCAAAGAATTTACAATAGATACCTATCTAAGCCTCCTAACAGGGAACTACAGAGCACAAAGCACAGCTTTCCCCTTTTTCAGGATCCAAGAGGCAGGGACAGGAGTGGGTTTCACTGCTCACTTCCTTCTAAGTAGCTTAGCATCCTGATGTCACTGGGAAAGCAAACACCAATAGCCATGTGAGTGAAGAAACCTGCTGAGGCAAAATGGGGGGATGTGGTCATCACTGAGATTACCAGCTAACAAGGCTACTGCTGTCTTTTCCCTGTCACTTGTCTATCTCATCCCTTCCCTCTGTGCTCCAGGTTGTGTTGACATTGAGCAGATATTTTTGAGAATAAAATCGGGGATTTTTTTTCTGTATTATTTGGCATTAAAGAGTGGGTGGCAGCAGCCACCTGTCTGAGAAGAACTGCTCTATGCTCTGCCCCTGTAGCATCCGCTCAAGAGAGTAGGCAGGGCTCACTCTGATCCCCTTGTCCCCAACAGTGGCAGCCCATATGGGTTCTCCACTGCCATTTCTGATATGGGTCCTGCTTCAGTTTTCCCTCCTATTGCTGTGGGTGCTCTGACCAAACCTGGGCGCTTGCTACAGTGACTCTGACTGCCAGTGTCTCTTCCAGAAGGTTTATTTTTGCTTTGTGGGTCCCTGCCAAGAGGAAGAAGTTTGTGGTGCATTTGAGTTGTGCTCCAGTAAGATGCTAAACAGCAGGCACCAGTCTCTTGGGGCTGCCTTGGAAAGGCATTTCCCAGGGGTGCAGGCAGCATGACTCAGGCAGGGCATCTTCAAGCACTCCACCTTGTTTTGGAGCATGAAGCCACTTGTGGCCAAGGAAACCCTTGGGGAATGACTCAATCTTGGCCACTCTCTTCATCACTGTCACTGCTCCAATGTATCTTGCCCCTGACTGAAGGGCTAAAGGATAATGTTTAGGTACTTCCTTCCTTGTTCCCTAACACATATCATCTGAGGGCTGGCATCTAGCTGTGCTTGGCTGATCCCATAGAAGCAAGGTGATGGTCTCTGTTCAGCTTCCAAGGCATCACACAAGTGATGGATCTGCTCTGTGCTAATTAATTTATGACAGTGAGAGTTTATGCCCTGCCATTCTCCTAAGTGTGCAGTGTGAACCCCCTTTGAGGCGTATGTCCTCCAGGTCTTTATCACCCACACCTCTGTTCCACAAGCCATCTCTTCCCAGAGGGTCATAAAAATGCAACAGACAAAGGGACAGACTGGAAGCCACCAGCACAATGTTCTGCCTTTCTGAGAGCAGTTTACTTGTCACCACAGAACAAGAGTTCAGCTTTCCCAGCTTGAGTCAGGCACCAACTGCCTCACACAGATTATCAAAGACACTACTGGGGACCTGAAAACCTGCATCTGCATGGCATGGTCTGCACCTCTAAGGGTGCTGGTCCTGCATCCAAAGGATTCTTGCTTCCTTTACTGGCTGTCACTGCTGCAAAACCAGGCTAGTACAAGCTGTGAGAGCTGGGGGCTGTGCTGGCTTGCACAGGAGCTAGTGGTGAGAAAGGATAGTGAACAAAGTGGGTTTTTCCATTGTCAACCTACATGGAAAATATTTAAACATGAAGAAAGAAAACCCCAAACCACAAGCCAGACTGAAAGGAAACAACAGGCCTAACAGTGTGAATTGTTGATTTTTTTTTTTTAGAAATTGAAACTGCACAAATATAAGAAGGTTGTGCTGTACGCATTTTTTCAATCTAAACAATTCCTTATATGTTACTTGTCTCATTTTCCTGCCTTTTCCTTTATGCTGAACAATACCAACTCCAGTTGCTGATGCCATGTGTCAGCCATGTAAAGAAAAGACTTTTTTTTTCCAGTAGATTTGTGCCTGTTGTGTACTTGCTAGATCCCAGTTTCTTTCCTGTTTTAGGGAAAAATATTTTGTTTAAACTTCAGCATTATGAAAGAATCTAAGTTACATGGTAGAGGAGATTACTTCTCGACTGCCTTTAGAAACAAAGAATGATTCTGTAATGTGTAAGGAAAAGCCTCATTCTGTCATAACCTCCTTTACTAGAGATGTGGCTCTGGCTCCCATAAATTAACGTGAAAAAATGTAAATATCTAGAGGAGAATGTGGATGTAGGATCTGGGGTCAGAACTGCAGTTTTTTCCTGCTACATTTCCCCTATATGAGAGAAAAAAGCAGTCCATCTTCAGCTACATTCACAGCCCTCTGATTCCAGCAGATCCATTTGCCTTCCCTGGGAAGCCTGGCTCACAGGGCTTCTTATGGGTGCAGCAGCAGACCTCAAGGACAGCTGTACCCTTTACCCCTTTTGTATTTCTCCATGCTTTGGGTCTGGGTTAGCTGTTGCCCCATGGCTGCACAAGGCCCAGACAGCCCCGAGCCCTGCACCCCTTTGCAGCTGTGCAGCCCCAAGCCCTGCCCCTTGGCATTTCCTCCCAACAGCTTCAAATCTCGGGCTTCATGCCCTGCTCCTGTGTGCCTGCCTCTCAGTACAAGCAGAAAAAGCCCGTGAGATGGGGTTTTCCCCAAATTCTGAGCTTGCACAGCCGTGTTTTCTCAGTTGCTGCCCCTTGGAGAGGCCACCACAAAGCAACTTCTCCAGAGAGCACAAGCTCTGTCCATCATGGATATACTCAGCTTCACTTGCAAGTGAAGGGGGGTTACCAGGGGTCACTGGGGGCTGGTTTGAAAGGAAAGCAGGAGCCACTGCAGGCTGGGCTGGACACCTTCCCTCCTTCCCAACTACCTGGGGCTTTGCACACGTGCTGCCTTCCCAGGTTTGGCCATCACCTCTCCAAAGAGCAGAGTCCTCCTCCAGGGTGCTGTAGATGGCTGTACCAGCCCCAGTGATGCCTGACAGCCTAGCCAAGGAGTCAGCAGTGCTGGGAGCTCTGAGGGAGGCTAATTACGCTCCTATTCATCTATGTAAAGTAGGCTTGCAGCTGGTGACTGGCTTTTTCTCTCTCCTGGCAGAAACTGCTGATGCCTACTGCACAGGCAGTGTCTCTCGCCTTTGATTTAAGGAAAGCCCTGAAGGGCTGAAGGGATAAATATATTTCCTTGGCTGAACTCTTCATCCAAGAATATTGTGACAAGTGAACTGTGATTTGGCCGTGACTTATCATGGGACATTTGTGCACAGGACCTGGATACATTTGCCAATAAACAGAGCTCACTCATCACCTTTTGACCTTAGGACTTTGCTAACTGATTCTCTCATTGTTAGAATTTTTAACTTATTACTGGTAGAAAACACTGTGCAGGTAGCTGGTGGTGTTTTAAGAAATTGCTTGTCTAATTAGACTCAAATGATGTCATGGCAATAGCAGCAATCCTGGACATGGATTCAGATCTGAAATGTTAAATCCTTTTGATGCTCACGGTTCAGCGATCAACACAGAAAATAGATGTTTGTGCCCAGAGCAATGGAAAGGGATGGGGCTGTGATTCATTGTGTCAGCATGGAAGTCTCTGGGAAGCACCATTTGGCCTGGTCTGCTCCCCACCTGAATCTTTCCGGTCTAAGCACTGATGCTGTCAACTCAGTTTAAGTTCAAAATACTTCTATGCTTCTTTCCAGTAAGAGGCCACATGTGCTACAGGCTGCCAAACAGCACATAAAAGGCAGCCTGGGCAGGAAAGGGTGGAGGAGAGGGAGGGTGGCAGGCTCTGTTGATGTAACAGAGACTTCCTGGACACTTCTGAGTCTCACCTACGCCTCTGTTTTGGTGAAGGTGAGAGTCCAAAAGGAGCTGAAGGAAGAAAATAAACAGTCCATGAGTCAGTAGGCACATGGACTCTTGAACATGAAGATGGTAAAAGCATAGTGCTCCTCTCTCACTCCTCTTACTCTCTCTGTGTCTCTGACACATTAGGACAGCTTTACTGGAGAGTATTTTTATTCTATACTGTCAAACACACGCTGTGGCCCGTTTGATTCACATGTTCTATGGGTTATTGGAAGAGGCCTAATAATCACAGGAGCAAAAAGGTAACTATTCACGTAGGACACAAACAAATTGTAGTATTGACACGCTGTTTGCCAAGGAGCTTTGGAGGAGGAACCACAAATGACTTATCATGAAAATTCAAGGACTCTGTATGGATTTTGTGTGTGGTAAGATTACGTGCAGTGACTACACCATGACGCAATGTCTTTACCAGGTTAGTAGTTTATTTCAAGATGTCACTTGTTACTAAAACAGGGGTTTCTTCTACATTATGTCTTGATAATTGGGAAAGAGAGGTACTCTGTGGCTCTCTAAGAGAGTTTGAATCAGACAGCTTGATTCATCCTTCTCCTCCTTACCTCTTTTGTTTCTGGATCCTCAGATTTCACTGAGATAAATGACAAATCTTCTCTGTGGACATAGCATGTCAGGCAAGTAAATAATCAGTTTCCTCATCTTTCAGCACAGACTGACAGCACTGCCTGTGTGTTAGCCTGGGAGGTGGAGATGTAGGGAACAACAGTAGACTGCTTCCCATCATGTATATGAAGTCATGAACAAAAGTGTGAGAGCTTCTCCTATAAGAAATTTCCTTCAGAAAGGGAAATATTGGCAAATATGCTTGTTTCTAGCCTGGTAAGTTGGACATGTCCAAACTCTGATCTTGGGATGTGATCTGGGAGTGAAGGAATGTATGTCAGAGCAGGATGTGTGATGCATCGGGTTTACAAGTCATGAATTGTGGCTTCAGGGTTCCTGTGGGCTAAAATTCCCAGCTGATGCTATGATTATGAATGAGGCAGTCGCTGAAGTCCTTCATGGAAAAAGTTGAAGGTAATCTTGCTGACATGAATGACAAAGTGTATTGACTGCCATTCTGGAGTCTGCTCTTTTGGTACTCCCAGCTTAGTTTGAAGCACAGACTGCCAGAAAGCTGGCAAGAACTTCTCACATAGCATTTCCCAGAGCCAGTTTTAGACTTAGAAAAAAAGTGAAATAAAGATGATGAGATCTGCTGTCTGCACTGTCGAGGATCAAAGTCCAACCATGTTCCAACAAGCTTCTTTAATTTTCCTAGTTCTGTGGTATCAGAGACGCTTTTCTAAACCAAACTTCTGAACTGTGCACAGTACAAGCCGCTCTTCCATGGGCAAAAATGGATGAAGTAAACACATATCACATTTCATTCTGTTTGTAATTAACGTGACATTTATGGTGAGTGAAACTAATTTTCTCCAAAGATATTAGATATGGGAAACATTGCTGACAATTTAATGCAGTAGGACATAAAATTGGTGCATTAGAGGCAGGCTAGAGAGGTTTTGATTAATTGATGTCCTTATCCAGTATGGCAACAGCTAGGATGTGTAACTACATAAACTCCTACCCTGCTCTTATGGGCAGATGCTCCCTTCTGAGATAGTTTAGAGATACAATTTTTCACTGTGTCAAGACAATGTTATGCAACCAGGCAGAGATGGTACATGCCAGGGATTTGCTACTAAATTATGCTGCCAAGATCTAGGTGCATGTATTTTTACCATTTCTCACCTGTTTCACAAACAGGTTGCAAATATAGTAATTCATTAAATGAGTTACTTTCCCTCTACATCAGTGCAGCCTGCTCCTGCTTTAATGCATCATACACTGCAGTGTTGAATGTACTGAAATGGTGAATCTGAGTGTCCCACGTACGATTCTTTCCACTACAGCAAGCAAGACTGACAAGTTTTTAAGATGCATTAGCTACACTATATTTAGCTTTTTTTTTTTTAAATTAAGATCTGTCATGGAAGAACAAATTGTGTCATTCACATGAGTAATCTCTCCCATAAGGAAGCACTTTGAACAATGGAGATACTAGTGCTATAATTATATAACTTGCAAACAATCAAATTACATCATATAATTAAATAAAACAATCAGGGCTAAATGACAAAGAGTTAGATGCAGGTGCATATACCTCAGCATCTACTGAACATGTCTTTTCCAGAGTTGTTTGAGGTATTGGCTTCCTGTCTCGCACATCTTGCACCAAATATAGTGTAACATTGACCCAAGATCTAGCCCTAAATCAGCATCTACAAGGACTGTCCAGCATAAAGACCAACATGAGATAACCATGTGGAGATTTACCCACCTTCTTAATTGGATTTTGCTGGCTGCTGGGAACTTGGAGTGCTGCTGTTTGGACCCAATGATATAATTTCAGTTAAATTATAGTTTCAAACTAGAGCAGGTGTATCGATGTACACCATCTCCACACCTTGACCATGTATTTAGTGTTATCCTCTAGCTCTGGAATGCTCTTTTTAGGAACTTTCTATTTCTACCAGCCCCAAAAGTGTGTCACCATGACTCTATCAGGCATTGGGATATCCATTGTCTTCACATATAGGTTTGTTTTCCATGTAAACTAATAAATTAAAAGAAGTAAGGAACAGAAGCTCCCATCCATTTAGAATACTAAATTTGATGCTACCCATCTGTTTGCTAGGAAAGCAGGTTTCTTGGGCTATTTGCAGCCCATGAGGAGATAGGATTTGCTGAGATCTACCCACCTGGGACAGCCATTACTTTTACCTGAAATGGCAGAACTGTGACAGGCAAAGTACCACTAGGGCTAAGTGGTTCAGTTTTCAGGACCAAGGATTGCAGGAAATTCCAAGCTTAGGAATATACTAAGCAGAAACCCTGACAGAAAATATTTAGGGGATATTTCATTCTGCACAACCAGCACTTTAGGAGCAGGTAAGTAAGTAGGAAAAAGCTTGGCACATGAATAGAAGTCAGATTTGGGAAGCTATTGGAAGAAAATGTTTTACTCTGAAGCTTTTTTGGTTGAAGTAACTAGCTACTTAACTGAGGAGCAGAAGTGCCTTGCAGTGAGACCACAGTCATAGGAGTCTATCTCTAAATATAGTAACTGTTTCATTAGGCCTTGCATTGCAGTAATGGCAATGTGATTTTTTTTGCTTAATCCTTGCCTATTGCTAAGGGTGATTCAGGGGATTGACAGGCTATCATATTTCCTTTCTGCTGGGAGCAATAGGCTGAAATGGGAGTAATGCTCCACTCCCACTGCTCAGCGTTCTAATGCAAGAGCAGAGATCTCCAGGGGCCTGCAGGCTGCTCTCCCACTAAGCAGAAAGACCATTTTCTAAGACATAAATCCCATGGCAAGGTCATCATAAAGCATCTCTAGATTGTAAAGCAACCAGTTTTCAGTACTGAGGATGATCAGTTTTGCATTTATGATCTGTTTCAATAGGACCTGAGGGTACTCTCTGGGCTGGTTGCCTCTGTAGAATATCTCTGGGGTTTGAATGCATGCTTCATACATATGTGCAGAGATAACAGCTGTTTTCCCAGGCTTTCTTCCTCTCTTTTGTTCATGTAAAATTATATATCTTCTTGAAGAGCTGCAACAAAGAAGAAAATGGCAAATTTAGGCTTCTTTCACTTTTTTTTTTCCCAACATAAAATAACTTCCACCAGTGCCTGATGTGCAGTTGTGAATTTCCTTAATGTGCATCCTCTGAGTCATGTTGACTCTTTGGGAGGAATAGAGGAGAATACAGAATTTATACTAACGTAGTCAGGAAATGGGAGAATAAAAATTTTGTGTCTAATTCTCAGCTTTTTCTCTGCTCTCCACACTAGGGAAGGCTGCCCTTTAGACCACATGCTGAGGTTTGTGGGATGCGGATGTGGTTCAGAGACAGGCAATAGAGACAGACAGAGATAAGGGCATTGAGAGAAAAGGCAGCCCAGGAACTGCCTTCATAAAGAGTAGATTTATTTGCAGCGTTATTGTAAGACCAGTGGGGAAGATAAGTATCCCTGCAGTTCTTAAAGCTACTCACCTCCTGCCTTGAAGAAAACACCTCAAAGCAGGAGAGTATGTCCTGCCTTTTCTCACAAGACCACCCAGAAATGCCTGCCCCGGTTTGACATGGCAGTGTGTGTCCCTGCATTGCAAGCAGACCCATTAAGGGTCAGACTGTGGACACCAAATTGTTCCTACCTGGGTTAACAGACAGGGCTCTGAGGCAGTCATTTATTGCTGTTATTTATTCTGGGCTAAATTTGAATGAACTGTCTTTGCATAAAAAAACTTTGTACTTTGTCCTCTCAATTGCTTCTCTTTAGCAGAAAGCCAGGCAAAACACTGAAGTGAGTAGAGCTCAGTCATGCTTTAGCTTTGCATAAAGCAACAAATCTACAAGGGTCAGGTCTGGCAGCAAACCCAGGGTTTCCCAATATGTAGGTCTGCTTTGCCATCTTCTGCCATCTGGAAGACTTTTTAACTTTTCCCCCGGTTACAGATATCTCACAGATTTGGGTTCTGGCTCCAAGCAAACTGTTCCCTTATCCCAGCTCCTGTTGTAGGTGAAGGTTTCCTCAGCAGCAGCCGGCACAAGAGCCTGCTTTATACTCTGGCATTAAGTCCAGCAGTCACAGTTCTGTGTAAGAAAGCATGCAGCCTGGAACAGCTCATGTCTCTTAAATTAACTTGCCTCCTGGCTCTGCTCCTTCCTTGCCTGGTCTCTGTTTTGCTTTCTGTCTTTTTGTATTCCTATCTCCAGTCCAAGATACCCTTTCTTGTCAATCTGTATGCTTTGGTTTTAATTCAACATTAGGCATGCTCTGTTTGTCACTGGCAAAGCCTTTGCAGGACGGGTTGCTTCATTTAGAGGAGTCTCCTGGGAGACAGAGATGAGATTTTTTTTCTTTTGATATTGAAACTAGCAACACTTGTACTTTAATCATGTGAAAGCAGACTGGTACTGAAAAATTTGATATTGATAGTCAGCAGCCTTCAGCTGCTGACTCCGGGCAGGCTCCTTTCCCAGGTAAAGAAAGCAGCTCTTCTCAGGTGAGCCCTCTCTCACCTCTCGGAGAGCTCAGTGTGCAGCTGTGAGCTGTATATATTATATACATGCATATATGACTGTGAACCAACAGGAGAGTCACAAAGCAAAAGAATATCTGGAGACAGGTGGTGCTCATCACAATAAAATACTGACTTGAGGAAGATAGGTTTGGGGTTTTTTCAGTCTAAATACAAAACCCGTTTAAAGATTATTCTGGCACTTTAATCAATCTCCTCAATAGTGGACAGAAATCTGCAAACAGCTCCTTGAAGAGTGATTTTCTTTGCTTCTCCCTCCATGATGACCTCAGCAGAATTCCAGGATATCCCTGTCTAGGGATATGAGGGGACACGAGCATTGGCTCACGGGGTGCTGTCAGCCGGGAACTTTCAGCTAGAGGCTGCTGAAGACCAGTGATCATTCCTGTACAAATTCACATATTTGGGTTTCTTTATTCTCCTTTTCTGCTTCACAGTGACACAAGGAAGAGGATAATCACATAAAAAATGAATGAGAAAAAGTAGGTCTCCCCAAAACATCCCAAATAATTCTTTAAGAACATACAGATGGGGATGGGGACAGCAATTAGTGAAGGATATAAATATTTTTCCTTTGGGAAGGCCCAAGGATAGCGTATGGAGTGTCTGCAAAGGGATCTGTGGTAGCCCTGTGCTAAGCCAAGGTTAGCATGGGCTGGCAGCTGGCAGCTATCAACCTGACCCACATCACCCCTTTCTGATACATACCAGGGACTCCTTTCAGTTCCCCAAGCATCTGTGTTATATTTATGTAGCTGTATTTTGCCTCCTGAATGGGCTTGTTTGGAGAAAGTCTCGTTTTATTAATGCCCCACAGATTGCAAATGCCTACAGGGTGCAGTTTACTGTTTGCCCAGGACCCTCACAGCCTTGGCTGTACCTAAAGCAGTGCCCACAAACTCACTGGCAGAGCTTCATGCTGTGTGCAGGCAGATTAGACCAGCAGGTGCTGAAACCACCATACAGCCTGATGACACTGCACGGAGTTGCCACAGCAGGAAATTATAGACTCTGTCACTTATTCAGATTTTTTAAAAGGATTAAATTTTTGTATGGATGGAATTTGCATGTGAAATGATACTCATTGGGAAATAATTATGAGATAAGGCCATCATTGTGCTTCAGGGCAAGGCTGCTTTCCATCTGTGTTGAGAAGAAACCACTGCCTTCCCACTCTTGTAAACACACACCAGTGGTTAAGGTCATGTTTTTGTCCCTGGTCATTGAGTCAGCAACAGAATGTCCTGATTCAGGAAGACCCTTGACTTGTCCTTAAGTAAAAGTAAGACATATATATCAGGGACCAGTGCTTTCCTTAGTTTAGAGGTGAGTTGAGTATGGTATTATTGCACAGACTCCAGATTCCCATGCCTGCAGCCAGGATCAGCTGGGACTGGGCTGCTGTAACCTGGCAAGTGATGCATGCCTTGCCTGCAGCTTTTCTCCCCCCAGGAGCACCTCAGATGTGCTTGGGTGCTCTGGACAGCTCAGGGATTCTCACCAGCATGCTCCCTCACTACTTGCATCGGTTGAAGTACTTCTGTGACGGGATTGTGTATCAGCAGTGCCTTTGCATGGGGACAGGGAGGCAGGGAGACTGTGCGGTGCTATCAAACACAAAGTAAGCCTGTTCTGGAGACAGGAACAAGCCTCAGACTCCCTGGCCATATCAGTGAAGTCCATCCTGCTGGACTCTGGTTTTACTTGATCCCATAATGAAAGACTTTCAGGAAAGGTTGTACAACATAAATTTGTTCTTCTGTTACAGAATACCCAAGTTCCCTCCTTTTTTTTCCAACAAGCAGAACAAAAAGAAAAAATAACTCTGTCTTTGAGTATATTTAGAGGTGGCAAAGAGCTTCTCTGCAAGAAATGGACATTGAAACATTATGAAAACTGCTGGAAAGAGCACTTTAGCATTTTTACCTTGTTTGCACACTGAGTCCCTGCAGGGTTTTTAGGACAGAGCTCCAAAGAAAACAAGCAAAGCTCATAGTGTCTTGGCCTAAGTGTAGGAACAGCTTTAACAGCCCAGAAGAAAATGTTTTGATCTAGCTTGTTTCCTGCAAACCCAGAAGGTTTGGAGATTTTCCTGAAAATAATTACTTGGAAGCAAATGAATATTTGCCTGAGTTTTGGGTAAGACACAAAATGAGAACATATATATATATTAATTTTGTCTATATATATGTGTGTGTGTATATATGCATAAATATATATATATAAATACATAAATTTATTTATGTACATATATAGGGGAAATTGGAGAAAGGCAAACTAGTGTGCATGCAGTTGCACCACCTGTCCTCAGTGGCACTTTTATACAGGTGTGAGAAGCCCTGAGTGATTCACAGCCACCTTGGCTGGCTCTGCATCCCAAACCTGCACCTCACAGTCTGGTTAGAAGAGCTCATAGTGGTTTTTACAAGCTGGGCTTGTTTGCAAAACTCCCAGAAGGGCTCTGCATAAACAGTACTAGCTAGGAAGTTAAAAAGGAGATACTTGCAACCTTCTGTGGGTGAAATGGCATAAAAATACATGTAGAGACAACACTACAATAGTTCATAACTGACGCAGTGGGCTATTGGTACCTGAACAGCTACAATGGTGTGATTAAGAATTGCTTTGTCTCCTGCAGCAGGCAAAAATGTATTAGCAAAGGAGACACACAGGTAATGTTATTATGCAGCAAAGTAATTAAATAACACCCTTCAAAAGCAGAGCAGTCTCAGTGCCTTCTGGCATTTAGACTCCTGCTTCCAGCTACTGTCTCCTCCAGTACCAGCAGCAGGTACCTGAAGGCTCTGCTTTCTCTTGGGAAACGCCAGGCATTTGCGAACCTTCCTGTTCACTCCAGAGGTCAAACAGGCAAAGCAAGGCCCCCTCTCCCCATCTTCACTCTGCTGCTCCAGAGGGCAGAGACCTTGAGTTGGAATGCATCAGGCCAGGCCCTCTGGATACACTTTGGCAAATGCATGCACGCTCCTGGCACATCACAGCCCCCATGCCTGGGGCAGAGCCAGCCACTGAGAACGATTCATCTCCTGCCCATCCTTGTTGATGATGGAAGTGATAGCCAGCTCAATGACTGAATCAATTAACATTCCCACATGGATTCTCATTAGGATCAGTGTCCTAGATGCACTGGGGAGGCATGGCCTTTAGCTGCATGTATTGATGATGTGCCTTTCTCTTCAGGCTCCAGCACAATGCAAGAAGAACATAAAAACCCTCCAGCTTCTTGCTGGCAGAGGGCTATTGCCCACCTCTCTCTTGATTTCCAGGACTACAGCTACCAATGGCTCCCTTGAACAAAGATCTCCACATGTGTCTGCAACAAGCTTTCAAATCAGGACAGATGATGGGAACACGGGACCAGAGAAATAAAACCTGTGTAGTTCCCCCTGTGTGTTTGCAAATGACTGAAAAAACAGAATCAAAAGAATGTCCAATTCAGCAACACTTTGAATGGCATGGAATGAGCAATTCCTGGCACAGGCTGTGAATTCCAGGTCTGATTCATGAAAACTTGGATACAGGAAGCACACTGTGCAATGAAAGCTAGAGAAGGCAAGACAGCATTGCACTGGACAGTGAGCTGAACAACAGAGCTGGTTCATTTCGGTGTTTTACATCTGCTTTACAGAACCATGAGCTCAGAAATGCTGTCTAAATGTGAGCGGTGACTGCCCCGCTTTTCTATTGCAGTGACGGCCCTGCATTTCTGTCTGTGCTTTTTCTGCAAGATGCAATTTAGGTATAAAATGTTTCTATCCTTCGTGAAATATGAGAAACAAAGCAATATGGAATTTGGTCCGAATAATTAATTCAGTTTAAAAAAAAAAGAAGATCCCTTATCCTTTGAAGCAGACACATTACCATGACAATGGAGTGAGAGAGGCAGAGGTATAGAAGCAGCCTGCCAATGTTAAGAGGATCTCTCTGGGAGAAACCTCCCAGCCAGAGTTGGAGCAGGCGAATGTGTAGTGAACATGAAACCTGGCTCCTACCACAGTGGTTTGGACTATGGTGTCAGCACCCCTGCTCCTCTCACTGCCACCTCTTTTAGATGAGACTGAGCTGCAAGTACTGAATCCCTGATCTGCCAAAGAGCGAGTGTCAGGGCACATGTGATCACTCTGGTGGTCATGGGGTCAGCAATATGGCCACGTTTTTCTCTTTGCCATTGCAAAGAGACAAACAAAACAAGGCCAGGTAAAATTTACATTCCTCTTAATGAGGGGAAAAGACTTTGGGGAGAGCTAACCCAGGACTTTATGCCACAAAAGGAATTAACTTGCAGTACTGGGAACGAGGTGTCGTGTGTGACTTCTTCACATGGTTAAGACTTTGCTGTCAATGGGAATCTGCCAACAAGCAGTCTGAAAAGAAGTAAAATGGTTAGGAGGTCTCTAAAAGAAGAGTAGATCACAGCTTGGCACAAAGCTACTTTTGCTGGCAGTGCATAACTGATGTGAAATAAATTACAAGCCAAAACCCAGAGAAATCAGCCTGTTCTTTAGGGCACTGCCTCTAATGGGGGTTTGAATGCTTTCTATTTCTGGCTGAATTATTCTGATGCGTGAAGCATGACAGATTGAATTGCTGCCCAGCATCTTATTAGGTTTATTTACTAAAAGGCAAAAAGCATGGGAAGACAAGATAATCATACCCAAAGTCTGCCTACCCCTCCCCACTGTCTCCCTCACCCGACAGTGCAGAGGCACAATTAATTTTTTTACAGATCCATGAGAAACAGGCATCACCGACCCTTGGTAGATGGACCATCAGGCTGTGGCACTGTGGCACTGCCAGCAGAGTCCCTGCAGCTGTCCCAGAGGCTGGTGGCCTTCTCACAGAGGTTTAGGACTGGAAAAGCCCATACTCTGCAGCGTGATTTGGGAGGCATAGCCAGGATACTGATGCTCTGCCTTGCTCAGCAACAGGGTCTTGTGCTCTCTTGGATAGGACTTGCTGTGCAGACACCTTTGGGGCTGGCAGAGAACAGGGAAGGAGCTGGGAGGTGTCCAACTTTTCTACTTTTTCTCATCTTTGAGAGACAATTCAGATTAAATCCCTTCTAAGATAGGCTGTTCTGCTACATATCCACCCCCCCATCTGGAGAGTCCCCAGGCATTTCAGAGACATCCTCACAGCCACACTCTGCATATGAAATTACATCTGTATGTGAACTCAGAGCTCCCAAAATGAGGAAATACGCTTATTAAAAACATATTTATTATTTTCGAAGAGTCCTCAAGCAGCATTGTTATTAGCCTGTAATATTGCTGTTTGCTCCCTATTGCCTGTAGTGCTCTTTAGGAAGTTTAAAAAGAACATTTCTTTCCCTGCTAGTTTTCTCTTTCAGCTTCACTAAACATTTAAAGGTTAGTAATGTTTCTGTTCATGACTGCATTATTTTTGAAGAATTCAGCACTGTGACGGGAAAGGTACTTGTGCAAGCTCTCAAGCGATGCTCTCACAGAGTTATGTTCCAGGCTGTACTGTAATAAGTTCCTTAACATGCAAAGAAGAGATCATGTTTTTTCTGCCCCACTTACTGCTGCTCTAACAGGTTCCCAAGAGTGACTTCTGACAAGGTAGGCCATCCAATCTATGATTTAATGCGCAGATAGATTGCAACAGGACCTGCTCTGTGTGAGTGACCTGTGGTCAGAGTGATAGCCTTGGCCTCTGCTTCACCTACTCAGCAGAGATAGGAGTAGAAAACAGGACTGTGCACCTGTGCAACCTGCAGCAGAGCAGCAAAAAAGCAGGCAAAAATCTGATGTAAAGGAAAAATATAGGACGCTTTCTTGAAAATATTAAAAAATGCACTAAAATAGTTCACCTCCACTCAAGACTTGCACCCTTGTGTTGTTCTTACTCCCCATCTTACACAGTTAATGGAATTCTGTTGGCCAGCCTATATGCCTGTCTCAGGAAGACTAATGCATTACCAGCGTAACTGAGTTTTCTTCAATTCTCAGGTTTATGGGCTCAGATCTGTCATTTCATTCCAACTATGCCTGGTACAGAATTCAAGCGAGCATGCTTTTGGATGAAAGCTAGAGAACAAAGCTGTCTTTTTACTCCAGCTGTCCTTCAGACCCAGATTCCTTATCAGACATCAGATTTCAGGTTGTACTCACTCTATTCTATGCCAAAACAGATATAATTAAAAACATTGACCGCATAATGAACCAGAAAAGGATCTTAACTCTGGCTTGCCCATACCCAAGATAAATGCTTTAAAAACTGGGCTGTTTGTATACTTTTTTAGGATTTACAATTCCTGGGTGTTGGCTGTGTGTTTGGGGGAAGGAGTGGCATTATGGTTTTTATTTGTTGTTTGTTTTTTTTTTTAATCTTTAAGCAGTTTTATATCTGATCCTTTATGAAAAGCCTTTCTTTCTTCTGTTAAAAGGTAGAGATGGTCATCTGTATCAAGTAAATAAGATTTCTTCACTATTCAGTTACAAGAAAAACCCAAAAGAATGAAACAAAGGAAAGGCTAACATGAGAAGTGGAAAACAGCATTTTTTCCATTTACATAAGTGGATTTGGCACTTTTTGTCACTTTTATTAGCCTAAAGGTTAGGAATGTAAATTTAGGCACCTATGTTCAAACATTTTGCCCAGCATGTGTTAGAAACATTCACAGTTGTTTCAAAAGCCATGTCATCCCAATATGACATCAGAGTGCTAGAGGATAATTTGGATGGATATGGACCTCTAAGGATCATCTGGTCCAAGTCCCTCTTCAAATCAGAGCCAACATAGGTTGGGTTACTTGCCCTTTGTCCTACCAAGTTGTGAATATTTCCAAGGTTGGGAATTTGACAACTATTTCAACAGGCCAACTCACTCCAGTGGTGCACTACTTATCACTCTCCTGAAATGGCCACAATAAAAGTTGTGCATTTGTCTCAAATATTCAGCTCTCATGCTCTAAATGTAAGTCTTATGTTTAGGATCCAGCCTTCTGCTCCCTCCCAGAGGTTTCAGGAGGCTGACATCCCAGGGACTGCCATTTAAATACCACCACCAAGGAAATATCTCAGGAGGGTGCAGAAGAGGATGCCCCAGCTCATAGGTGACATCTCAAGATGTGTATGGGGTAGATTAATTGCGTTTCCTCCCTCCCTGCCCCTCTCCGGACCTGATGGAGCTCATTCAGAAATAGGAACTGTGTTTGTCCCACTGCCAGTGGGGCTCTGTGTTTGGCAGCCACAGAGAGACCTTTGCCTACAGCCAGTTTCACCAGCAGATTTCTGGTTGTTTTAAATTTCCTGTGACCCTTCCTGCATTTAGACCACCTGGCTCCCTCAGTGGAGAGTGGAAAGCAGCTAATGGGTGCTATTACAGGTTATGCAGAAGGAAAAGTGGTGTGCTCCTGAGGGTTCAGTGCAAACCTGCCCCGATTACAACTACAGACAGCCTGGCCCATCTCTCAAGAAATGATGAAAGAATTTAGCTGCAGGATGAAGTCAATGCCCACCACTACAGTATGTCTAGCACAATCCAGGCCTTCAGCATAATGAAGAAGTAAACAAGCATTGCTTAAAATACTGTGCTCTGGGTGGTCCTCATCTGTTCAGACAGAAGGCATACAGCTAAGCAACCGAGAAAATGCCCTGTAAATTGTGTTTTGCATTGTTCTCTATAGCTAAATATAAGCTCTGAGAGAGGAAATTCCCCAGAGATCAGCACTTACTGAAATGAGTTCAGCAGCCAGCATCCCTTGTGCCTCATGCCAGTGCTGTCACAAGCAAAGGCAGCTGATGAGCAAACCAAGATCTCAGGACCATGAGAGCTCTTCAACTGTATCTACAGGCACTTGGGCAGACAAAGAGGAGGACATAATGCTTTGTGCCTCTAGCACAGGCCAGTGTCTTCTTTCCTCACTAAACTTCCAAAAGACCTTCAAAGCCTGAAGTTAGTCACAATGTATTCAGTGTATGCGTATTGCAACCTAGTAGGCTATCTCAGGATTTGAGTTGAGCAACTGATTTGGAAACAGAAAGGTACCTTTGAGGGTCATCTTCCCCACGCTGTTTCCACATGATTCTAAACACAGGAAAATTGAGGTGCTGTCTGTGAAACATCTCCGTGAACTCTGTTTCTGAAGAGAGAAATTAAACTGCTCTCTATGTGTAGTTATTGCCATACAGCCATGTCTGTAAAGTTGGAGAGACAAATCTGGAATCTTTTGAATGGATTTTTGACTTAAACTTACATTTCTGTTACACGTTAGTCTACCCGGATAGTGGATGACAAGGTAGTGTTGGTAACACAATTCAGATGTGCCATCTATCTCATCATAAATGTCTCTTATCCCTTCTGATACATTTTAAGACAACAAATACATGCATATAAGTATGACGATAAAAGCACATAGAAAAAAAGTGCAAGAAAATTATTCTACAACATTGTTGCAGAATCTGAATTAGATCTGAGTGAAGCTGTCGTACTTGCAAGCACTTCCATTCACTAGATTTATTGGTTGCATGTGCAAAATGGTAGAGCAGCAAGAGGAAGAAGGCCATCCCGTCTAGTTTGACTCTGTTAAAGGCAAAGTGGCTGTGGTTATTTGTTCAAATGTCTTTCACTTGGACAAAGCAAGACTGGGACACAAACCTGACTCCTTTTATATTCGTGTACTATCGCATGGAAAGCCAGCACTTGGAGGACTACTGTGCCACCATTTCCCAAAGCTCAGGGTCCAAGACCTGGATTCAAGTTTTGAGGCTTTTTGTTCCATGCTGGCACATGTAGGTTTAAGATTACTTCTGAAGCATGATAGCTGTCTAAGAGGATGAGTAGAGACAACCAGTGATATTTCTCCAATGACGACCTATGTTGCCTTTTCGTATGCTTTTTATGAGCCTGGAGAATTTCCCTTGTCCCAGAACAGCTGCCACTTCATACACCAGGAAACATTTCTTAGTAATTTAACTCACTTAATGCAGCTTTTATAATAATTGAATGGTATGGCATAGGTATCCACCTGAAAATTATATCCACCACGGGTCCACCATTGTATGAGCTAATTCCTCATTAAAGGAAAGAACTGAAGAAAAACAAGCCCCAGTGATTAGTGATTGAGAGCAGTCAGCACATAGTGTAAAAAAGATTGCTGTCAGTGCAGATTAATAGCATTAGTAATATCTTATTTCACACAACATGTGGTGAAGGCTGCTAGCAAATACAGTTAAAGCCTACGCTCACCCTCTCTTTTGCGATCTACCAACAGCACATATTCTGATCCTCAATACCTACCACTGGTAATATCGATCCTCCCAGTAGTCCTTGTGGGAGAACCAGATTTACCGCTGACTGAAACTGAGAGTTGTATACCTTGCTTGTGCCACTGAAGTCATGGAGCAATTTTGTCTCTGTTTTCAGAGGGGAACAAGATTTCACCCTGTGTCTCTAGGTTCCTGGTGTGTTTATGCCCACCGGGGATCAACCTTTCAGAAACTTCAATTATTTAGTTCTTTCACTCCTCCTGCAAGATCAAAATACCTTATCCTCTCTGGACATGGAAGTGCAAATGGAAAGCCTGTGGTAAGCTTCACAGCAGAAAGTAGAAGCCATCTGTGCCATTACCACCATTGTGCTTCAGCCTCCCTCCAAAAGTGGTGCCTGACCAAAATCACAAGAAAAACAAGTTGCTTTGTCAATACTGTGTGCTGAGAAGTTTGTTACTGCAATCCTGAGCATGTTTATGACAACTCCTCAGCTGGGATGGAGGTGGAAAGCAAAACTTTCTTTGGTAAGTACCTGCATAAGGTGTGCACAGCTCGATGATCTGTTATGTCAGGTGAGTGAGTTGCAGCAAACGGTTAAAAGGCTATGCAGTATTAGAGGAGCCAAGACAGACATAGTTCAGTGGTTTCAGAAACACGATCTTGTAGTGGACACCACAGAGAATGAGGTAGCTTAGACCATGGTGACCCACAAAAGCAGGACTGTTCTTCAGTTCTCACCCTCCAGCATCACAACCAAACCCAGATCTGAAACTTTAACAGCTACAAACACTCACAAGCACAGTCTGCAAGGACAAACTGCAAGGACAAACTGTATCAGCAACACACAGTGGATACCACAAAAAGAAATGACAAGTGCTTGTAGTGGGTCATCCTCTTGTATGGAGCACTGAGTTGCCCATCTGCCCGCCTGGTGGGGAGTCAGGAGAGGTGTGCTGCCTATCAGGAGCTAAGGCCTGAGATGTTGCAGAGGGGATGCCACAGTTTATCAAGAACACAGACTACCATCCACTGCTACTCTTCCTTGTAGGCATGAATGATACCATAAGCCAGAAGCTGGGCTGGTAATCAAGGAAGACTACAAAGCCCTGAGGGTGCAAGTGAAAAATGCAGTTTCCTAAGTTGTTTTTTCTTCTATTTTACCAGTTAGTGGAAAGGGTGCAGCCAGAAATAGACGTAAAGTACAAATCAACTTCTGGGTTCATAACTGGTGCCATCATGAAGGTTTTGGCATTTAAGAAAATGGGACATTCTTTAATAACTATGGCCTGTTACAGAGGGATGGAATCCACCTATCTAAAACGGACAAGGGAATTTTTGGCATCAGGCTGACAGTGAAACAGTCTTTAAACTGAACGACTCAAAGTGTGAGGTCCAAAGTGGCAGTGATCACAGCATCAAATACAACTGGGGAACAAGTCAAGCCAAACAGAGCAGCAACAGATGTTCCTTATCTGCCTCCCAAGATGAGATCCAGAAAGAAAATCACCTCCAGAGTGTGTATGGCTGTGGTGGAGCCTCTTGTACCTCTCTTGGTACATGCTCAATTATCTCCCTGGAATGCCTGTACACCAACACATGCAGAATGGGAATAAACAGAAAGAATTAGAGATCTCTATGTGATCACAGGGCCATGATCTCATTGCAATTACAGAGATATGGTGGGATAGCTTGCATGACTGGAATGCTGTAGGAACTTTTCAGGAAAGACAAGCCAGCAAAGGGAGGTGGTGGAGCTACTCTTTATGTGAGAGAGCAACTGGGATGTATTGAGCTCTGTTGAGGGGTGGATGAAGAAGGAGTTGAGAGCTTATGGGTAAGAATTTGGGGACAGGCTAACACGGTGACACTGCCATGAATGTTTGCTACAGGCCACCCCATCAGGAAGAGGAAGTGGGAATTCTAGAGACAGCTGGAAGAAGCCTCATAGTCACAGGCCATGGTGCTCGTGGGGGACTGCAGTCATACTGCTTGACCTTGTATTGACAAACAAGGAAGGAATGGTTGGGGATGTGGAGGCTGGGGTCAGGCTTGGCTGCAGTGACTGTGAGGTGGTGGAGTTAAAGACCCTGCATGGAGGAAGTAGAGCAATAAGTAGGATTAGGTGGAGAGGAACCTAACAAGGTTTAACAAAGGCAAACGCAGGGCCCTGCACCTATGAAGGAATAATCCCCTGCACCAGTACAGGCTGGGGGACTATCAGCTCTGCAGAGAAGGACCTAGAGGTCCTGGTGGATAACAAGCTGTCCGTGAGCCAGCAGTATGCCCTTGTGGCCAAGAAGGCCAAAGGTATCCTGGGGTGCATTAGGCAGAGCATTGCCAGCAGGCTGAGGGAGGTGATGCTGCCCCTGTACTCAGCCCTGGTGAGGTGACACTGGAAATATTTGTCCAATTCTGGCCTCCCCAGTTCAAGAAAGTTAAGGAACTAAAGGAGAAGGTCTAGTGGAGGGCTATGAAGATGATTAGGGGTCTGGAGCAAAAGGCTGATAGAGAAGAGACAACTGAGAGGGAAATTGTCAATGCATACACATATCTTAAGGGTGAGTGACAAGAAGATGGGGCCAGATTCTTTTCAGTAGTTCTCAATGACAGGATAATGGGGGAAACCTGAAGCCTTGGAATTTCCATCTGAATATGAAGAAAAACTTTTTTGTGTTGAGGGTGACTGAACACTGGAACAAGCAGCCCAGAGAGGTTGTGGCGTTTTCTTCTACGGACATATTCAAAACCTGCCTGGACACAATCCTGTGCAATGTAAATGCTTTAGCAATGGAGCTGGACTAGATGATCTCCAGAGCTCTCTTCCAACCCCAAGCATTCTGTGATGCTGTGTAAGTGATGGGAACAGTAGTCACCAGTCAGGGAAACTCTGAAATAGTGTTAAACCTGAAAAGACTCCCTGTCTGTTGACAACTTGAATAGGCGCTAGTCTGCACCTGAATGTTGTAACAGTTCTTGCAACGGACTGAAGACCAAAAAAAAGAGAGCAATCAGAGGTGGTAGATCTTAAACAGATGTTGCCCATCTGAAACTGAAATTGTTGGTGAGACAATCTAGCCTGCTTGCTTAAACAGGTGGTCAGGCTGAATCATCCTGTGCCTTCTGGGTTTAAAAGCCTGAAGTTTATAAATACTGAGGAGAAAATCACATGATAAAATTAATTATTCTTTTCATATCTTTTCTGGCACAGTCTAATAAGGTTACTGGCATAAGAAATTGGACAATAAAATGGCACAGGCAGGCAGGACCCCACATCTTGTTGAACAGTATAAACTCAAGTGGGCCTTAGGGCTAGAGCCAAGCACTGTGGTTATGAATGATGCCTTAACTTTTGCTGAGCCCAGGAACAGCTCCAACTCCAAGAAAACCAAACACATCAGACTTCATTTGAACTGAGGTAAGAGACTTCTTTGACGTCCACCAATCTATTTTCTGAAGACAGTGCCAGCAGACTCCAAACAGATTTTTTTTGCCTGGTCTTGATTCAGTCCGGTTCAGTCATCTCTCTGCCCTGAGAGACCTCTCCTTGTGAAGCATTTCTTGCTTTATCACTTCAATCTGCTTCTGTTGCTATGGTTCTCCCGATGCGCTTGTTGTGCTGGTTCAGTCAGCACACTCTCCCTCCTCCTTCTTTATGCCCTGTCACTTGCCATGGCACATTTCTCCCTGTACTTTCCTTGAGGTCAATGATATTATGTCAGTTTCTTTCATCTTTCTTTCAGCTTATCTTTCTTGCTGATCTTTGTCACTGCTCTTCTCCAAGAAGCATGAAGAATATTGTGTTTGCTCACTATATTGTGAGCTACTGTAAAATTTATTATCATTTTAAAATCAAGAAATAATTTTAATTATCAAAATTCTTAGATCAAAGCACCTTCCAAAATTAGTGGTTGCAATCTCCAGGTCCATACTTGGAGCAACCCAAACAGGGAGGAATTGCCAAGGCTGAGCAAGCAGCAAGCTTGCCAGATTTTAAGGCTGCCTCCTTGCAACTCCATCCCAGCTCCCTGAGATATGTCCCTGCCCACGCCTTGGCAGAATGTTCAGCACAGCCAAGCTAAGACCTCATTAATTACCTGCTCAGCTGTTGCATTCCTCTGGATGTAGGGAATTGTTTCAGCACCTCTGATCTGCCCAGGTTTAAAAATTGTGTAGAGTATCTCTTCATGCCCCCCTTTTCCCCCACATACGCTTATTCCGTGTTCTATTGAATCAGCCTTCCTGATGGATGCTGTTAGGGTTTACAGGGTAGCCTTGTTCTTAATGTACTGTAAGAGTTGTGCAGCTCTGAAAAGAACAAGAAAAAATACTTGCTATAGTGGGTGCTGTTTTGCAAAAGCCCCTGAAATTGTTGCTCCTTCTGTGCATACAGATCCTAAGGTCTCCTGAAGTTTAGCCAAACACTTGCCACATCTGTAACCCGCAGATATGTTCAAGTGATCCACCCCTCATATTCACAAGTTGCAAAAAACTGTTCATCATGAGACAGTTTAGTATCTACTGGCAATTTAAAAAAGAGTCTTTCTTGCTGCAGCTGCTGTCTTTGATAGAGGACTTAAAAATATCATCTTAGGTGTCTCTCTCTACAACTCTAATGGTAGCACCCTTTTGCTGTTCTAGTGCCAAAGATAAAAATGGACTATTTCTCCTTTCATGCTACCTAAAGGATCTTGCTAGTGGAGAGATCCTTTAGGCAGCCATATGATGCACCTTTTCTTCACATTCCCTGTAGCTCCAAGCAGAGGTTTGGCTGCTGGTGGGGTAAGGAGATAGATCTCTCCCCAGAGTTCTGCTGGAGCCCAGCACAGAATTTCTTTCAAGTTCTTCCCCTCTTCTCTCCTGTCATTGCTGGTTCTGAAAAGCTTTCATGCTCCAGGGCAAGAAAAGGAATTTAAAGAAAATTTAATTTAAGAATCTAAAGAAAACCGTGTTCCTTAGTGGTGACATACACCAAAGGTGCAGGCAGTCTTTTTTCTTTCTAACAGTGAGTGCAATGCCTGTAATTATTTTATTCACATTAAATACAACATTTGCTGATCCCAGAGGCTGTGACTAGGTTGCTGTAATTATCCAGTGCTAGAGCCCTGCTGAGCTCTCCAGCTGAAGAGCATTGCAGTCCTCCAGGTCAATAGGTTTATGTCTGGCCAATGTCTCCCTGTGCCAGGTTTCTTGGCCCTGGGAAAGTTGGCAGCAGTCTGCAGGGGTGTCAGGATTGCACCAAGCCAGGAGCCTGGCCTGCTGTGACACTGTGCTCTGTGGGGCCGGACAGCCTGGTGGGGTGGTCCAGGGCAGCAGCAGAGGATGTGTGGCTCTCCTAACTTAAGGAAACAGAAATGTGAAGAGCAATGAGAGGGTGAGGCTGATATCTGAATGAAACCTTTGCTTTACAGTGCAGAAAAACTCAGGCAACCTCATGGAAATAGGGGTCCAAGAAGACAAGCACATGGTAGAAAAGGCAGAAGAAGCCTCTGTTAGTGTTTTTTCAAAGAGAGTGGGAGGATGGGTCCCCAGGGCAGGTCAGAGTTGGCTTTCTCCAGGGAAATGCATTACTGTCTTCCAAAGCCACCAAAGCCAAGTCTGCTGCCCACTCACCCATGGCTCACACTCTGTTCTTTGTAGGTGGAAAAATTCCTCTGCTAATTCTTAAAATTCCTGGGGCCAAGTAAGACCCTATGTCAGGGAACTTTTGTCATTAGACAGGAGATCTCATTAAACAAGTCCTCTTGGATCAGAGCAGCCAGTGGGAAGGGCCCTAACCTGCTGAGTACAAAGAAAAGAAGCCTTAGCTGCCATAGGCTTTACATGGGAAGGGGTACCAGCCCCACCGAGATGAGATTTTCTAACCTTAATCAAACAAGTGAGAACAGAAATTCGTGTTTGATTCCTAGAGATTTAATGTCTCAAAACAAATGGCACATATGAGGCTGTTCTGCATCCAGCAAAAGGCACCGCTCTAGGTGCAGTCAGCACCAATGCTGAATTCTGCCTCTCTGAGGAAGCAGCAGCACAGCCACCCCGTTCAGCCAGGCTGCACCAGCTCTGCCCCCAGTGGAGTGGAGAAGTCCAGAGGGGAACATGGTCCCATGAGAGCAAAAGAGAACAAACGCTGCAAGCATTGGCCAATGGAGCCCTAAGTAAATGACCTACATTGCTGGAAATGCAAGAAAAAAAGGGAGGACAGCAAAAGAGCAATTCTAAATTAAACTGCTGAATGAATTACTCCTGGGAGGATACACCTCCCCAGGAGAGCTGGGCCAGGAAAAAATGTTTTGCTTTTTTTTCTCTTCCAACAGGTACTGGCTAACATTTGCCAGCAAGAAGGCATCCTCCCAGATAATATCACAGCCTGAATTCGCACAGAGAGTGGAAGCCCAGCTGAGTGGTTTCTCTTTGCAATAGATTATTTTAGCACACGGATATTTTTTCACCATTATCATCACTGTTTAGCAAATGACAGATCTCCTGGAGTGCCTCACAGACAGTTTTGATTCACTCAGGGCCCAGCTCTGTTTCCCAGAATCATAGCTGCTAGGGACAGAAAACTCCACTTTCTCCATCTGTCAGGCCCAGAAGGATTTCTTTTGCACCCAAGAATCTAGTTTCCCAACATTTAATTGCTTTGTTTCATAAGCTTGAGGTGATGAGGATGTTCCTGTTCCCCCATGGTCTGCTGCCCAGACACATCTGGCTTTGCTTAGTCCTAAAATTTCTGACTTTGGAGAAGATCCTCACCCTCATCAGCTGGTGTTGTTCTCACCAGGTGCAGTGCTAACACCTCTAAGCTATATCTCCCTAATTCTTTTGCATCCACTAAGATTTCAAAGTGTTTACTGGTCTCTAACGTATGAGGATCCCTTGCGGATTTTTAAAATAACAGCATATCATCTCCGCTCTTTCATAAAAATTTGCTTCTGTCTGTCCCACATCCTTTTCAAAGAAATGAGGACACCAGCCCTGTCTTGTAGGTGGTGAAGCTGATGAATAAAGATACAAAAATTATTTTCTTGAAACCACACTACTAGATCAAGAGGCAGAGTCTGAGTCTCTTGAATCCTTTGGTGGTGCTCTGTCCCTCTAACCCCTTCCCAGGCCTTGGGAATCTGCTCATTGCTCGTGCTAGACTGTGATATTCCTCCATTTTCTCACTCTGTGACAAATGGTGCTGATCTCTGGCACTACCCTTGCCCATGTCACATGTAAATTTGTCCCAGTATCAAGCCTGCTGTTTGCACAGGCCATTCATTAGGGATAAGTAGAGCAGGGAGCAATGAATGTTGCTAATTGCATACAATTACAGATCCAAATTATCTTATGCTCTCTGTGTGTGTCTGTTTATAGGGCAATTACATTGTAAATAGGATGCAATTAGAGCTATGTATGCTGAAGGACTGCAGTTGTCACTGCATGCTGAACCGGATGGATTCCAAATGGGGATACCATCTCCTTTCACTGGAGTTCCCCCCAAATCAAGATATTGTCAGGTTCTTCAGCTTCACCCTAACCATCAAAAGTAATTTTCATGAGTCTGTCTTGTTCTGCTGCCCCTGTGGCAAACATGTCTCAGTAACACACTGTTTCTACTAACGATGCCCTTCTCTTAGTTTTCCTACTCCTGATAGTCCTTTTCTTTTGGCTTAAGCATATGTACTAGTCAGAAACACATATCACAGCTTTGGGTCAGGGGTCTCCTAAAACAGGGTTTTGAGGTAGCCTAAAGAGATGGTGAGTGATTAGGTGATGTCAGATGTTCACACTGTTTCCTGCATAAAATGAATTCGCAGGTCTTGATCTGGACAGAAAAAAATCCACGGTATATATCTGCAGTTTCATTTGAAGTCTCAGTGGAGTAAAAAGTGCTTTGCTGTCCAGGTCCTGCTTGCTAGAATGGAAGAGGTTATGTATTTTTACAGTGCTCAGCAGTAAGAGTGTTGCACCTCCTAAATGCTGCTTCAGTATAAAAGTTAGGTAATAAAAATAAAGTTGACAGGTAGTGCTGGGAAGGTAGTATTCCCTGCTGCTGCTTTTTCTCTCAGTTCAGTGAGTACATAAACCTCAAGTTTGTCAGTCACCTCACAATTGTCAGTCTAGCACTTTTTACCAGAACCAGCATCTTAAGCAGTACAGATGATGTTGGGCCAATAAAGTCTCTGCTAAGAATAGCTGTACAAACATGGCTTTGGGCTTTCTGTAACATTTACCTGTGAGCTTCTCACATCCTGTCTACAGAGGTTACTCAAACAGGCGCATTGTTGAACACAACTCCTTTTTTGTCTAGCTATGAAAGCAAAACAAATTCAAGTTGGATTTGGGATGCATCAAAAAAATGTATCAGATGAACTCTGACTGTTAAACATTCCTGGCTGTTCCTGAGATTGGATAAAATCATGATGCAGTTTGAAAGGTTTTTGTTTTCCATTCTGAACTTTTGCTGAATAAATCAGTATCTCAGGTTAGTTTCTAGCACAGAGATGCTACTGCTGGCAAACTGAATGGCACTGAGATTTGGAAAGCCAACTATGACAGAAAATAAAAAAATCAGATGTCGGTAGTTTTCATTCACAGTTTGCTGGTTTCCCAGAGAAGTTTCTGGGTTGGTCAG
The DNA here is from genome assembly GCF_003945725.1 of Corapipo altera. NCBI lineage: Eukaryota > Metazoa > Chordata > Aves > Passeriformes > Pipridae > Corapipo > Corapipo altera. The sequence continues at coordinate 10,780,090 of NW_020884885.1, read as the reverse complement.
TGCAGTCATTTTGGGAGTGCTTGGCACCAACAGTTTTTTCATCACCTCCATTGGGAGGAGGACTACCCAGTTTATAACATACCTTGAATCACAACTACCCCAGAAGGTCACTCAAAGGAAAGATCAGAGATTAAAAGGCCTTGAGGCAGGCCTATTCCCCACCTTCTTTTCAGGAAAGATGGAAGTCACATCAACATGAGTAAAGCATGGAGGAGATGCAGTTATTGCTACTGAGTGTTTGAAAGTCATTAACTGGCACAGCTAGAGACTGTCAGTGTTGAGAGCGTCCATGTCAATGTGTTAGCAGCATTTGGCAAGCATTTAAAAAACGGAGAAAAAACCTTTAAAATTTTTTGATGTTTCACAAATCCAAAAGGAAAGTAAATCCTGCCAATAAATGGATCTTATAAATTAGCTTATGCTGCTCTAAGTCCGTTCAGCTTTCTGAGTTTATTATACCAGGGGGTTAGGAAATGCCTATGAATTTCTTCATTTTGTAGATAACTTAAAAGAGACAGATTTGACAGGAAAGGGATGAACACAGTCATCCTGAAAATGAAGTCCAGTGAAGCTGTGCTTGCTAGGAGTCCTCAAATTGTGATTCCTTCTAGAAGTGTGCTCTTTGCTTGTACCCCCAGCTTTGGCTCTCCACAATGAACAAGGGCAGCAGCACTTGCACTATGAAGCAAGCCGCAAAGCCATCTCTCTGAAGAGCAAGAAAGGAAGCCCCATGGCACTAAGGAGCAGCTGTGCCAGGGCCTTGCACCTGGAGAGCAATACCCCTGTTTGGAAATGGCTGGTGGGAAACTCCTGCCATGTAATATCATCCAATATCTTCAGGTTATCTTCTCACAGATTTTTCTTTGCCCTGACACTGGTGCTGGCAATTAATCAAGTCCTGTATCTCAAGTGTTGGCCCTTTGATAATTTTAACTCCTTTAGTAGCTTTATAAACAAACAGCCCTGTGTTATAGCGGAAATTGTTCATGATCACTGGAAGTGGAACATTATATGAACATGACCAGTAGCTTACTGTGAATGAGTAACTGTAGCGGGCATCTTACACATCCTTGCTTTAGTTAAGCTAAGTGGGATTTAGGCAATGGACAGATATTGAAGGTGAGAGACAGAGATTAGTCAAGACTTTCCATGAGAAAAATGTCAAAAGATCCAGCTTGCTGGCAAGTGCCAACAGATATACTCTTTATCTTATTTAGACTATGGCAAAATGACAGGAACATACTTAATTAGATAATCTGGAGTTCAAAATTTAATGTTATTGCTTAAGTTTATAAAAAGGAGGTCTCACATTGATGCTGAGTTCCTCTAACCCATGTCCCTGCAGAGGTTCTCATATGCAGTGGTCGATTCCTTTCTAAGACCCAGTCTCTGAGTCTAACCAAGACTTTCATCCTTAGCAAGGATTCCCTTTCACATCTCTGAACTAATCTTTACTTGTGATTATTTTTAAATGTCTTTCTTTTATTTCATTACAGACCCATGCATCTTCCATTTGTGTTGGCTCCCAACAGACCAGATGAGCTTGCTGTGTCATATCTGCTGTGCATTGCCTTTTGCTTCTCAGTGAGCTGTGTGGTCAGACTGCAAGCTAATCTTCTATTCACCTGTTTCCATGAAGGCCAGTTCTGTTTGACATGGCTTACATGAACCTTCATGGCTTTTCAGCTAACATTTGGGGGTTAACACATCTCTCCTCTTGAATCCCAACTTCCTTGAGGCAGGAGACCAAGACTGAGATGAGAACACAGCTGTATGTTTCTATTCATACAGACATGGCTGTCTGTCCGATACAGATAATTGGATATTTATCCATATATTTGCATAAGCAATCAGAGGAACTGTCTACAGAAGCAAAGACTCTGCATTTCAGGGGCTAGTTTGGATCCCTTCTGCCTTTAAAATGTCAGCCTCCAGTAGCTTCCCAGAGGGTGACTCTGTACCCAGAGCAGCTTTGGCTGCAGATTCAAGTGAAAAGTTAATTATGAATAATAAAGAGAATGAAGAAAAGAACTCTGTGCTCTGTCCTTTTGGCATTAGGCAATTACTGCTCAGCTCATTTCATAAGTTTATGTTTTTTTCATTTAGCAGTGTCTGGCTGATTTCTCCTCATGTGGAACTAGAGAGCATCATATACCACAAGTCTTCACCTTTTAGCTCAATTCTTTCTTAAACCTGGTGCTTTGTGGCTACCTCTAGTACATACGTTTAATAAATATTTAAATTCTGGATGAACTTAATACTCCATGCACTTAGTCTTTTAAAATTGTGTTGCTGTCTGAATGCCCCTCCCATGAAGTGCTAGTGGCAAAGTGCCTTATCTCCTCTGAAAGCTTTTTTGACTCCCAGCTGTACTCTCTCTTGTTTTTTAGCCAGGCTTTCAAAGTGACATACACAAACAACCAGCTGCTAGATATTTATGGGGAACATTAGCCTTGCAATTAAAGGGAGAGAAAAAGAAGCTTTACTTTGGGGTCCTTCAGAGTTTCATTACTGCCTGTTCTGCTCCATTATTGCATTTCTTTGAAAAGCGAACTGCATTAGGGGGCCCAGCTGCAAGCAGGTCCCATTGATCACCAGCTGCCTAGAGAATTATCCAAAGTCGAACAAGTAAAGTCATACTGAAGATTATGAGTGACTCCCCAGTCCTACCCACAGCTTCTTCCTTCTGGCCAAATGAGTATTGTGAAATAAAGGTCCCAGGCTGGAAGTGGAGCCCATCTACAGGCACAGAGGCTACACTGTTGTCATCATCCTGCTAGCAGATTGGTTGCTGTGTTCTAGGCAGCAGAAGACTGCAATGTTGGTGCCTCCTGCTTGGGTCAGACTGATCCATATCCAGACTGTCCTGTCATTTAAGCCTATATCTCTTATGGACATGATTTAGCCCACTGAACTTCAGCCCATGCTGTGGGAAGCAGTTTTCAAAAATTTCTCACTCAATCCAAAGCAAGTTCTTGCGGGCTCAGCAAACAGAGGTGGAAGGAATAAACTTTTGAGGATCAATGACTAGCAGTGAAGTGCAGAGCATAGGAAACCATGTAATCTGAACCATATGTCAAGCAACTAGGGAAGACTCAAAAAAAATAAAGTTTGTAAGAATTAGGACAATTTTAAAGAACCTTGTGGTAACCATATTTGCTGTGATGCTGTAGCTGGGGCATCGGGAGTGGACGCTTCCAAACAGTGGTGTATCTTCTGAATTCAGAGAAAGCTACTGCAAAGAGTGCCACTGCCTTGCTCATTACACTGCCTCCAGATGGTGAGCAAACAGAGCTAGGGAGCTTCCATCTCCCACCCAAAGGATGCCTGGAAGGCTCATTAAGGGAAGCCTTGTGACTGGCAGGAGTTCATGGCACCCAGTAAGAGTTAGAAATGCAAATGACACAGTTCCTTAGGACGCAAGACTTGAGGGTCTGTTATCGCTCACTGTGGTCAGCAGAGAAGGGAAGGGTACACAGAGCTGAGTGTGGGGAAGGATATGTTTTCCTTCCAGCCTTCCAAGTACTCACAGAGCTTCCATGGTAATTTCATTATTTCCATTTCCCGTACGAGAAGAATGGATGATATTGTTGTGCACAGAGTGAAAAATAAGTTTCCTGGTTTCTATTTCTAGCTCTTCATCTAGCTATTTGTCTGATTTCCAAACCAGAAACTTATGCTGATCCACAGTGCTTCATTTTATCTCTCTGCAAAACAGGAGTAAAAACAGGAGTAGAAAAGCCCTGCAGGGGGACTGGGAATATTCCCTTCACTGGTTTTAAAGCAAATTTTTATATCCATTTTGAACAATGATGTACATATGAAAATTTTATTTAATTATTTTAAATAAATTACCTTAAATCAAAAATTTATTTAATTATCATTATTTTATTCTTTTTAAAGAGAGAGCTCACATGCCAAGTAAATGCAGTCAGCAACCCCCACACTCGCACTTGAAATCTCACATACTTTAATGGGCTGCTCTCTGCCTAAATGGAGAAGTAGTTGGTGCTTGGACTCCAGGAGTTTTGCCATATGACAGAATTTAATTAAAATCCGTTTATACACATCAGGGTGTCTGTCCCTTCCCTGCCAGCATCAGCCCAGGCCACAGTCCTGGTGGGAGCGCTCACTGTGCAGGGCTATGTTGTGGCCATGTCTTTGGCTTCTCTTCCTCCCTTGGTCCTGGGCCAACGCATCTCCCAAAATGCCCAACAATTGCTGAGGAGGTTCCTCACTTGCAGCAAGGCTGGCTGTGCTAGCTGCTGCTGAGCTGTGAGTGGACAAACAGTGTTGACAGCACAGCATCAGAAGATGATGCCTCATGAAAACTGAGATATCTTGGGGGAATGCTTTGTATCAATTTTAAGAAAAATGTGGATCCAGAAGGGTTTCATGAGCAACTTTCTGATTTAATTGTGTTTTGATTTTTGTGAACTACTTTGTTGTCTTTTCAAAAGGTTTTAGCTATTAATTTATTGTAATTGTATGCACATGTAGCAAGACATAGGAAACTTTGTTGAGGATGAATGTCATGTTTTCAATGTATGCTATGATACATGTTAATTTTATGGAGACAAAGTATTTTCAAATTTTAAAATGTAACTGTCAATTATAGCTATTTCTATGCTTAGAAAATGGAACAGCTGGGTTTTGCCTTTCCACAATAAATTTTGAAAATACATTTTGCTTCAACTTGAAAGTCCAGATCTCCAGCCATAGAAGCTTCCTCTGTTCTGGGTCTCTCTGTCATTAACAGATGGGGCTTTCAAAAGTGGTCTGTGATTATGAGGGTGTGACAAACACCCACAAATTCTCACAGGTTTTACTTCTGCCTGCCTGAGCTACCTTCTTGGCTACAAAACAATTATAACACTCTGTGATGCTTACACATCCCCAGACCACTAATCATTTAGTTGGGACATGGAGAGATGAGATTTCCAGATGAGACTATGGGGAAAAGCTGAAAGAGTTTTTAACAAGTGAGTTTCAGGATGGAAATTATTCTGTTTGGATTCTCTTCACTTTCTTTCACAGTCATTTCACATCTCAAATTTGTGTGTGGAAGGCAAAGCTTCTAATTATACACTGCAACGGGTGCATTTTTTATAAATAGCACCAATTGTTCTACTGGGACATTCTCATCTGGATCAGCTCCTCTGCAGTTTTGCAGCCCTTGTTTTCCATGTGCAAGGAGAATATTTTTTACTAAAGAAACCCAAGTGGATCTCATGTGACACAAAGTCTGAGGCACTGCAGTAGGATTTGGGAAGTCTGGATTTTGCTGCTGGCCAACAGCTATGTCACCCTGAAGCCACTTCACTTCTCTGTAATTCTGCCCCTTTGTCACTTTTGAGTCCCCAGCACAAAGCCCTCTGGAATAGAGCTGTTACGTGACCGGTCTCACTGCACATGGAAGTATTACTCCTCTCCAAAAAGTCTTAGTGAATATAGCTGCTTTGGTTTTTTCTCTGAAGATTATCCATAAGGCTCGAATGCCAAAGCAGACAGAAGCCCTGTCTGTGCTGCTGTAAGTGTTAGTTACTGTCTCCCCATTGCCAGCAGACCATCGCATCAGCCCTGAGGCCCAAACCCTGCCGCCAGAGCCCACCTGCAGAGGCTGAGCCAGCCTCTAGTGGGAGTCCATCCAAGGCCTCTGGTCTATCAACAATGAGACTCACCTACAAACAGTCATGGCAAGAGACTGCATGTGCAGGAGAGGGGCCACATGTCTAGCGGACACTACCCAGACCCTTGCAGCTGCTGCACCGCCAAATACTGGCTGTGCCTCTGCAGCTGAGGGTAGAGAGGGGATCATCCAGTCTGGGTCTGAGCCCACCTCACTGTTGCAGGTCCCCAGAGCTGCTCTGGAAAGCCCAGACTATGCTTGAAAGCCAGAGCATCCGTGATGCAGCCCAGTGTCGGAGGCTGTGTTTATGTGGCAATGAATATGTCATGGAGATGACATCTCAAGCGTGCTTGGGGCGAGCAATTCACAGGCTGCTCAGTTTATGAATACAGCTCAGCCAGGAGCGTGTGTTTAATTGCTCAATGTACTGTAACACCCGCTGCTTCCTGCATTATCCACTTGCCCCAGCACTAGAGCTGCCACCTTCTCAAAACAGTAATTTCATGAAGTGAATTGCCTTTCCATAATTATCTTTTTATGCAATTAATATTTCTTCAGCAAATCACAGATCACTCTGCCTCCTCAATACGTAAAGCAATTAATGGGCCCCATCTGGCAGCCATGGCTGAATGAGTCACTCTGCTGGAGAAAAAGATATCACCGTTGCATATTCTCCCCTGGTGCTGTCATTTACCACTTGATATCTTGGACTGAGGGTACTTGTCTGTCATTTCCATGATAGAACTGGACCAGTTCTGGAAGATACCAGACCAAGTCTGGAGAATACATGTTCAGAGGACTTGGTCTTCTCTCCCCACTTGTCCTGGTCATCACCTCTGCTCCAGCCATGACTGGTGAGAAAACAGTGCTGAAGGCTCACACTTGGCCAAGAAATAGGTGGGAAAGGTGCCTGCTATAAAATCTTAGCCCACTTGGTTTCTCTAATACAGTTTATGAACTTCAGAGAGCTACTTCATGTCCCATACATTAGGAAACAAAAGCAATTTTAAGACTTCTTCAAAGAAAACAAACTGGGACATCCCTGGGACAATTTCTGGGTCATTTTTTAAACATATATGTCAGCCCTATATGCCTTTCAGCATGTATGTCCCAGAAATGTTTCAATACATGCTTCCATTCCATTCCTCTCACAACTTGCCACTTTGCTGACCAAGGTAAAAAATGCTTTTTTTGAACTCTCTGCCGTGATGTGTTGGTAACTTCCCTATCTGACTGAGCTAATGTGGAAGCTTTTACTGCGTACAAACAGCTGGTGCCTTTGCATTGGGTCTTTAAAGAAAAAATAATGCTGAATTTCTTTTGTTGCCATTTACCTGTCTGATTTTACAAGAAGTTGCTTTGAGTCCCCTTTCATTTCTACTGACTAAAGAGACAGCTTTGTCATCAGTGTGTTTTTTGGTCTTTTTTGTTCACTTAATGTCTTTCCAAACAGCAAGAAATGTGATTTGTGGGGGGTGTCTGAAGGAGATGAAGGCTTCTGGCTTAGCTCAGGAAAGCAGTTGTGTACATATCGCAGGAGAGCTGGAAACATTTGTGCATCTGCGAGAAGCAGGCAAGCAAAGCATTTAGGCCAGCAAAAGGGACAGACAGCCCGAGTGGAACAAAGAGAAGTGTCAGAAGTCCTGGAGGTAGGTGTCAGGATTGGGAATTTGAAACAAAACAGGGCCATGGTAGTAAGCAGGCAGCAGGGGCAGGACAGGATGAAAGACTTTAGTGTGTATGGGGAGTTTGAGGAGAAGCATCATGTAGGTATTAGTAAAGCCTGAGAACAAAATCCAGTGAGAAGAGATGCAAGATGCTTGGATGGCAATTTAGCTGACAAGCAGAGCAAAATCCAGAACTAGGAAAAACTAAAAACAGGGGGAAAAAATCCACCAAAAATCCAAGTACTGATTGTTCAAATTCCCTTAATGACTCAGTTTTGCAGAATTATTCTCCTAAGACTGTAGTGTTGCCTCTCCAAAGCAAAGATGGAAGAAAAGCACATGAAAAGGAGGTAGAAATTATCAAAGGGCCAACAAAATCTAGTGATTCTCACCATTGATGTGCTGTAGCTTTGGTTTCACTCACAAGAATGTTCCAGGTCTGCCAAATTGTTGTGTGGCTTTTAGTCTGAAGCTGCCAGCCATCACTTTAGGCAGTGAGCAAGGAAATACCTCTGTATAGTTCGTAGATTGTGTTCGTAGATGGGATTAGTGGTGAGTCCAGCTATATTATGATTTCTCCACTTAGAAAGCTCTCCTACAGTCTCCCTGCCCTACACAAAGTGGGAATCAGGAGGCCTTGTGATGTCCTTCCCTGGATACCTATATTGCTGCCTATTGAATCAGTGACATGTAAGAAAGACAAACCATACATTAGCCTCCTCCTTTCCCCAGCATTGAACGAGATCCAGAGAATAATACAGACTTCTACTTTCCACATAGCCCTTCCAGTTAATGTTTCTTTTGGAAGGGGAGAAAACCAGCCCACCAGTATTATTTATTAACATCTACTTCACGTCAGATCTGAATTTCTGACCTATATTGTGTTTGAGCAAAGAGCTCATTGAAGGGGAATTTTGCCTAGAGTAAGGAGTTCAAGTTTAGGTCTATTAATTATTAATTGGTCTATTTATTTATTGAAAAGCTCTGGTGAAATGGGAATGTTAGCTGTTTTCCTTCCTCATGAATGGATTCTCTTGCCTGGTCTCATCTGGTTTTGCACATATTCTTCCCCAAACAAACTTGTCAAAAATGTGTGTGTTTTTGGAGGGAGAGGGTCAGATTTTTTGTGAGGCAGGTCAAGTTCCAGTCACATTTATTCTTCTCACATGCTGCTTTGTAGAACAACAAGCTGTCAGATAAAATGAAATATTAGCCTAATTTCCTGTGGATTCAATTTTTTTAAAAAAGCCAGGGATGGAAGAGACTGAATTTCGAACAACAAACACCAAAGCTACAGAAACTCTGCCAGTCAAAGAAAATCTCTTACTGTAGTGATTTATTAATTTAGAAAATGCTTTAGAAGATCCTCTTCCATCAAGACTGTTCATCTAAAAGCCCATTTAGTTGTTGAGGTTTGGAAGAAGCATCTGTGCCAACCAGTGACACTCTTATGTCTTTCCAGCATATTCTGCTTCCATTGTGTTTTCAGTTACATGATAATCCAAAAAGGAGTCCATAACCTTCCCTTTCGTGATGTCCTTCACATCATCTGCAGCAGGTTGGTGTGTCCTACAGCCAAGCCAAGGAGTCAAAGGTTGTGGGGGAAAACAACCCTGCTCTGTGCTGCAGAAAACAGCCATAGAGAAAGATCCTCTCAGCTCAAGTGCAATTGGGAGCAAGCACTGGGCAGACATCTCTGTGAGCCCAATGGTCCTGCAGAAAGAGCCTCTGCTGTCCCACTTGCCTGCTGAACAGAAGAAACTGCCAAGGCTTCAGGGACTGCTCCATGCACACAACACAAAATAAAACAAAGGGAGCCCATAGCAAAAAACCACCTCTGTGTGCTTTCAGGGAAGAGTGGCAAAACCATGTTTCTGGCAGAGCTGTAGTCTGACCTTCCAGGCTCTCAGGTGGGAGTGTTCAGATGGAGCATATTGGGGTTTGATAATTTAGACCCTTGACATCCGCAGACATTTCTTGGACACAAGAATGTTGTATTCTTGTACTGCTTACTGTCACCCACAAATCCAGAAAGAGTAAAGAAACCTTCTTGTGTCTCTGCTTGAGGGTAACTTCATTTATTTTTGAGGCAGACAACCCAACTGCAGGCTGCTGGCCTTCTGGCACTTAAAAGGTTGCAGGCATCAATGTTAATAATCCTCATATCTCTCTTCTAAATGTTTTCTGAAGCATCATACAGTGTTTCAGCGCAGCATCACATATACTTCTTTATTTTGTGTCCAGGAGGGAACAATTTAGGGCATAGACTTTTATTTAAGTGCATTATATTTCCCCTCCTGTGAAGATCTACTTATTGCTGCTGCATAAGTACTGCCCCAAGGGCTCTTCCTAGCAGGTCCTGGGATAAAGTTGTTTTCTTCCTTACAGAGGTTCCCATATTGAGGAAATAAACATCCAGAATCCTTTTCTTTTGTTTTTGGGTATTCTTGCAGCTCAGAAAAGAGGAGATGAGAAAGTGGTCCTCTCTTCACTGTGCTGCTGACAGACTGAACTTCTCTCTTTCCTCTCCCTGCCATGTCCTGCAATGTTCATTGACCTCAAGCCCCACCACCTGCTCCATCAATAAGCTGGTTGTTGCTGGTGGCTCAGTGTGTCAACATGTTAGGAAAAATAGGAAGCTATACATTCCTTTAGTAGGCTTCTTGTTTCAGTGCTTTAATTGTGCACAGAGATTCTCTGATTAGGTTAAGGGATTATATCCATCAGCCAGCAGGTAATGACATTACTACAGGTAATTGTAGTATAAAGAGGTGTGGATAGGACGATAGATAGGAACTCTCTTCTCTGAAACTCTCTGAAAGCAAAGCAAGGGAATAGTCTTTCAGTGATAGATCACAGTTCTAAACATTTGACTCTTTTGGAGTAAATGGCAAATGATGTGGTGGGAGCAGGTCTAGGTGGAATTGCAGCAAAATGCCTCCAGGAGAAGTATGTTTTGGAGGGCTGGTGGGCTGCACACTACCCACCTGGGCAGGACCAAAATGCATGTGTGTGGCGGTGACAGGCCTTTTCCATGACAGGAAACATGAAGCATCAGAAATCTTCTCTTCTTGTGGGATTTACAGTCTTGTTTTTTCAGATATACCACTTTGAGCCATTTTGGGAAGATCTAGAGAAGACTCAGAAGCAGATCATGTTTTAGTTGATGTCTAGGCATGGAGCTGGTTCCCTTCCTCAACTCCAGCTTTCTGCCTCAAGCCAGCAAGGCTGATGCATCTGAGTATCTCTGCTGGAATACAGCAGGAGACAGTGGAAAGCTACCAGCTACCATTACCCCAGCAGCTTGGGCATCACCTTTGCTGAGTCTTCTCAGGAAGGACTCAAAGTGTCCCACAAACCTTCCCCCATTGCATTGGCCCAACTGCTCTGTAGTGCTGGAGGTACAAATAACCAATACTGACAAGATTTGGAAAGAGAAATGGAAAGAGAGAAAGAGGCTTCTTAAAAATTAAAGTGGCGACAAGTAGCAGCAAACTCCACAATACCCCTTTACAGTTATGGAGAAAAGCTGGCTTCTTCCAGGCCTGAGTGCTGCATCTTCTCCCTGCTCATCTTGGCAGCCTCCCCAAATCTGCCTGTGTAGCAAGGTCCCTGCCTCTCTACTGAAACTCCTTTCTCTTCCACCCACCTCCTCCCCACCCTTTCATGTCCATACCTATGTCTGATGCAAGTCTGAGCATCTATGCTTTAATTCAAAGGCAGATGGCTAAAGCATGTGAATGTTGGAATGGCAGTTCCAGTCCAGATCTGTTCTCATTTCTAAGACTAACAGCACTCTGCATAAGTGTTTGGCTGAATGACTTCCAGCCCATTGTTTCTTTTCAGATTGTTTTTTTTCCATACATTGCTCTTCATGACTGCAGTTGTGTAGTTGGTCAATAGAAATATTTTTCTCTCACTAGTTTTATGCTTGAAATCTTTAAACTGAAGAATAATGACTAGCAGAAGGTGAATATTGAATCTCATGCCTCCGGTATCAACTTCCAGGCAAGTAATAACTCATACTATAGTTTCTAAACATTTTCACCACATTATGCTCAAAGATAGAATTGCTTGGGGTTTGTGGGTTTTGGTGCAGTGTTTTAGTTGTTGGGTCTTGTTTTTTTCTGAAGGGTCCATGTTTCATTCAGTAGGATTTGGGTGGAAAACAGGTTTGGAGTTTCCCTTACAACTATTGCATGGGATTGGATGCAACTTCCACAATCTAAATCTACAAAGTTTATTAATGAAAATAATTTTTTTAAAGATAAAGAATTTTTTAAGATAGATTTATGAGCTGTTCTCTGTGTGCATGCATAAGTGCCTGTATGTGTGCAAACAGGCAGGGAAGAGGCCAGCAGGCATAGGAGCCATGCTCCGTGTATACCCGTGGTGGTCCATGTGCAGTATAACTGCGTAGGAAAGCAGACATGATGGGACAAGGGAACTGAGTTTGCTTCACCTCAAATACCATTTTTGGTAGACAAGATTTTCATGATTTGGTGTAGGCTGTAGGTCATGGGGAGCCAAGGAAAGGGGTGGTCTGCCTCTGGGGAACATCCCGGCCAGGTGCAGTGGGGAGGAAGACCCTGAAACTGAATGGGGTTTCCTCCCATACGGCATTGGCTTCCAGCTATGCTTCTGCAACTTTGCCTTTAAAGAGACGCTACAGAGTTTTCCATAGCAACAGTTTCTTAATAACAGGCAAAAAGAGCATCAGCTGCCCCCAAAGACACCAAAAGAAGGTCAAATTGTAGGAAGAGTCTTCGCACTTCACTTACCTCACCTGTAACTCACTTCTGTTCTCACAGCAACCCATGGCCCTGCTCTGTCTCTTGTCACAGTTTCCTTCACCTTACACTGCAGTCTGTCAGTGTCACTGTCGGGGGGAAGCAAGAAGAGCCTCCTGCCATAATCTTCTGTAGCCTCAGCAGTGAGGAGGAGCAGTCCTGCAGTGCCAGAATTGCTTCACACACCTCCTCTAATGATGGGTGCCTGAGGAGAATATGGAGGAATTGTGCACTTTCTCCCAGGGCAAGGGTGCAAGCCTCAAAGCACAGAGAGGTGTGACACCTCCTTTCACAACTCCTCAACCCCCTATACCTCTTGGACATCCAGCATTTCTTCCACTGTGGATGCTCACTCTTCTTTGAAAGCGAAACAAGGCCCGAGCTCAGTGCTGAGATGTCGGGCACTACAGGTTCAGCCAAGTGCTTGCATTCAGCAGTTTGCTCATCCTCTTTTTGGTGATGCCATCACTGGCTGGCTTCTCTGAGTTACTGCTGGGTGGCCCTCAGGGACCAGTAAAGAAGACAGCAGGCTATCCGTATCCATGGGGTGAATGTCCTGTTTCCTCCATCCTGTTTTCTCCAGCTGTTCCTGTAGCAGAGTCAGAGTTAAGGGCCAGAACAGCATGTTAGGTCTGGATTGGTATCATGAGGAAAATTAACTGAGTAACTGTAACTGCTTGGGGTGAAACAGCAAAACATAAACCTCTTTCTGTTCTTCCCCTTTCCTCACATATGTATTTTGCATTTTTAATAAAAACTCACTTATTTTTAAATTGTCTTCTATTTGTTTACTAAGTCCAAATCTCTACAGAAAAAAATTTATACCCACACAACTAAATGCTGACAGCTGTATTTATAGCCCCGCCACCCTTGATGTTGCTTTGGGACAGTGTTGGTTCTGAAGAAGCTGCTACCTTGACCAGAAGTTACAAAGCCAATCTTTTTCTGTCTCTGTCCAGAGGTGCTGGCACTTGCTGAAGGAAGACAACCGGCAGCTCTGAAGAAGGACACTTGCCCCAAGCCCCATCTGTCATCTACACACACATGTTCACTTCCTTTTCCCCAGGGAAACATTGGGCACATACTGGAAGTGCTGGAGTGGATGCAAAAGCACGCAGACGAGAGGGAACCTCGAGCAGAGAGGTGTTAGACACAAAGAAGCATCTTGCAGTGGCTAATAAGTGTTCCTAGACGAATATATAATCAGAAACTTGTCAGGACTTGATTTATTTTGGTATCTGCTGGATGCTAAAAACATATACAACTGTTTCTGAGATCACCACATGGTAAGATGTGACTGCCTTCACCCTGATCTTATTGGAAAACTGATTGACTTCAAAAAAGAAACTCAAGGCAGGGCAAAGACTGTGTCTCACAAACTCCCTCCTTCTGAGCTGCAGCAGGAGGTGAGGAGCATAAGGTGAGCAGTCCCTACATGTACCCAAGGCCAATGGGATAGTGCGTGTGAGTTGAAGGATGTATTCTTTCCAAAGTCCGAGCCTGTCTGGGGGCTCCTCTGCATTCAGCTCCTCATGGTAGGGCAGTCGAACCTGCCTCGGAGCCCTGAGGTTTAGAGGACTAACATCCATTCTATTTTGTGTTTTGACTAGGAATAGAAAAACCTCCATTTAGATTCCCCAGAGGAAACCTAGTGCATTGACATACAATCTCCCTTTGTCAGGGGGTGAAAATGAAACAGCCCTAGTAGGTCCCTTCTGGACCATTTCAGAAAAGACAGAGGGAGATTATTTCTTCCAGCTCATTTTTTTCTGACACTATTTCAGTTTTACTTGAAATTTGGCTTCCCACTTTATCCATGTGATACTGTCTCACAACCACACATCCAGCATCCATATGTTCATCCCTGAGTCTCACCTGTACTTCACTGCTTTAGTGATGTGGTTTCCAGATGAAGTTTCCTATTCAATTCAGCTACATGCTCTCCCTCCTCTCCTGCTGTAGCATAAGGTGATGGATGCTATACTAGTGCTCAGCTATAGCTTACACAAGCATTGTAATTTGGCCCCTCTTCATCTCACCTCATGGGCCTATCTCTGAAATGCCTTTGCAGCTGCTCTTTAGGTTCAGCCCAGGTTGCCAGCATCCTTCTGGTGCCCCAGGTCTTGGTACTGAGGCAGCAGACCTCATTTTCCCTTCCCTCACATCAGTGTGACCTCTGCCCAGAGGGTTCAGTCTGGGCAAGTCCACAGAGGAGGCTCTGGACAGACACCTGTCAACCTTTCCCACCCTGTGAGTGAGGCAATGGGACTGCTACTGGCTGCTGGATTGACAACCCATAACCAACAAACCCAGTGATGGGTAGGAAAGAAATTCTTTGTGGACCAGAAGCTCTTCTGCCTGTGTGTGATCTGTTCAGTACCATGAGATTCTGTAGATATATAACTCCTTTGTTACCACCTAATGCTCACAACACACACAGGCAATTGCTGCTTTGGGCAGAAGGAGCCCAAAGCCTCCCTGCAGTTTGAGGAATGTGTTGCTGCCCATGGGGTGCTGCCTCTTAATTACTTCTGTTAAAATGACTTCAATGAACCCTGCATCTTGTAGAGTCAAGAGGCTCCTAAGGATGCTGTATTGCAGAAGTGGTCAGAGAAATACTGAAACAGCAGCACATTCCTGCCTGGAAAGCAGAGGAGAAAACAAAGCAGCGGAGCTCCCAGGGACAGCTGAGATGCAGAGGAGTCATCACCGGCTGTTGGCACACACATGCACCAGCCTGTCTGAGGCCACAGCATCTTCCCTCATGTCAGCCCTGCAGGAACAAGGCAGAAGGTGATGACAGCCAGTCACATATCTCCACCACTGGCTTCAACACTACTTTACTGTCAGATGCTACTGGGCACAGAGCTGGGCATGACTCACCAGCATAGCAGAGGGGGGAAGAAATGGAACTTTGATGAGTTGCCCCCAAGCACAGTTAGGTGGGGCAGGGGAGAGGACCACCGCTGGCAGTACTCCTCCTGCAGCACCTCCTCACTGCAGGCTGCCCAACAGGGGTTTTTCATTTTTTGAATGAAACAAAGCCTGGAAGTTTAAAAGCAACTTGGGAATTGCAGTTGTGTTTTATGCAGCAGGTTTAATGGTACCTGTGTGGATAAATCCCCAGGACCACTTTGACCACTTATCTCAAGAAAGATCTGAAACTGTGAGTCATCAAAGGACTCATTCTGCTTCCCAAGTGAATCGATTGTCTGACAAGAATTCCAGATCAAGAAACCACATTTTGCTTCCACTTCTCATATCAGCAAGATCTAACTCATGCCCTGCTCTGAACCTCTGTTGAGTAATTGTTATCCAGTCTTTGTGATGTGCTCCAGCTGCAGAGGATGAAACAGTGCCGGTGCATCTCTTACTTTCCCTTTGGGACACCAAGGCTTTGTTTTGGCATCCTTCCCCCGCTGGTGAGCAGACCTACTGAAGTCGACCATTGACCATCTGACCATGGCAGTGATGCTCATACTGTTCAGCCCAACTCAGCAAATGACTCTGAGCCTCTCCAGGATGAAAACTGCTCAGGAGGGGGTAGAGTGCATTGATGTTACTGCTGTGGGAATTTTCATGAGTTGCTTTCTACTAGAGCCCCATCCCCCTCTATTAGTTTCCAGGCCAGTAGCAGCAATAAATGTCTCCTCTTTCTTCCTCCCTCTGCAAGGGTTTCACTCAGTAGGAGCACGGTGAAAATGCTTCTAAATCCCTTTAGTGTTCATGAAAACGGATCAGATCAAAGATTACCATCCTCTCCATTCCTGAGAAAAAAATGGTATCACCCTGCAGACTGGCTCCTCTTTACAGTTCTTTAAATCTTCAAAGAATGGACTATATTTCTCAACAGTCTTGATCTGTAACCCCTAAATATTTCAGTTGCCACGGCAGAGAGCTGCACAGAGAATCTGGGCGCTGCCTTGGCTTAGTTTACCTTTGCTTCCTGTCAGGGGTCTCATGGGAGAAGACCATGATCTTCCATGTGCCTGCAGGCTGCAGGCAGAAATCATTCCTGGGCATAACAAATGCTTATTTGGGTCATTTAATAGTAAGCTCCTTCGCACAGCATATCCGAGCCTCTCTTTCTTTACAGGGAAGTGTAAAGGCCAAAATTTGTTTCCATTTTAATCCCACAATAATTCCAGCAGGTGACTGTGAAGCAGAATAAAAAAACTCTCTTTACACTAGAGAAAGGTGAATAATTCAGACACCTTATTTAGGCCTCATCTCTTTCCAGGATAATAATCACCCCACATTTTTGTGCTTCAACAAGACCAGCTACCCAGGACTTCACCGTATCTGCTAGGATTTGTACTGATAGGAGGAGAAAGCACAGATCCTCTTACCATTGGAGTGAAAAGAGAATTGCATTTAATTGCTGGAACATGAGGCTTGTGGTGCAGTTGTACATTTCTGGCTCCGTTGGAGGATGGGCAGTGGCAGGTACCCACATGTACAGATATCTGTTCACACATTAGGGAGGATGTTTATGCAGCCCAAGGCTGGGCACTCAGCTGAAATGGGAAAAAATCTTGCTTGCAGATTTCCTCTGTGATTTTGGCCACATCACTTTGTCTGTGACTCATGCCTCCACCTGCAAAGAGAGCAGTAAAAGCACTGCCTGCCTGCTGCTGGTGGCAACAAGAAACAGCAATGAAATGAGTGTCATGGGCTCAATGACCACAGTGTTAAAAGTTATTCTTCACCCCGAAAAACTTGTCCCCAAACCTCCAGGAAGCATTGCTGCTCTCCTGTGAGAGGCACCAGTGGTGCTGTGGGCCTTGCTGCCCACTGCCTGCAGCCTGCATGGTATGGTTTGGGCTAGGCAGGTACTGCCACAAGTCCCTCAATCCTGCATCAGGCTTTAAACCTGAACGGCTGGAGAGAAGCAAGGCAGGCTCCAGGCTGGTACCCTGTGCTCCCTGTATCCCTGACATGGGAAGACTTGTTCTGAGATGCACAAATTAATTTAGCTAAGGAGATGAAAATTTAGGGGCCGTCAAAACATATGTGATCAGAACTAGTTTAAATTTATAGAGGCTGTACAGACTACAGTTCTTACCTGATAATTTAAATATGAGGAACAAATGAAGAACATGAGGAAAGTGGCCATTTAGAAAAAAAAAAAGCACAACTTCCCTTGATATCACAAAAGTTACCATAGCTTTATAGTAACTAGTTAACTAATGTTTGTTCCTTTAAAAATATCCTGGCTAAGGGGAGCTTTACAGACAGACAATTTTAGTAGTATGTATACAGGGAGTCTGCGAGTACCTGTGCAAATACATAAAAAAAGGATGACAAGGCTCTAAAGGAAGCTGGAAGAAGTGGTGAAAAATCTGTGACTCAACACTACAGAGATATATAATGTGGATAAAATTGTCAAAAAAAATCCTAAAATTGTTATAGATATTTTAGCAGATAAAGATAATTATACATCTAATATTACTGCACAAAAAACCAAAATAAAACAGCAGTATCCTATACATATTTATCCTCTGTATTCTGAAAAAAACTAGCATATTAGTATCCTACGAGATTAATGCATTATTCTACTCTATCCTTTACTAGAGATAAAAGTTTCTAAATCAGAACACCTAGATAATATTCAAAAGGTTTCTAAAAACTCTCTGAAGACACCTCTAGATAGTTAATGTCAATTTTTAATAAAATTTGGGAAAATGAGATTTGTCTGCAAACTGTAAGGAAGGCATCATTCCATTAGCACTTTTAAATTATGGATGGGGTAGCAAGAGAAGAGGGAGATGGCTAGGCAGAGGCAGAGGCAGAGGCAGAGAGGCTGTCTCCAGCCCACCCCCTAGGCCACTAGCCCACCACTGGGGAAACGGATGCAACATGGAGGCAGATGCAGATGGGGATGGGTTATTACCGCACAGAGCAGGGTACTTTGTGCCTGAAGGCATTGGGAGGACAGAGAATCACAAATGTGCTTTTGTCCTGGAACAGTGCCCATCACTAAAATGGCTAAATTATGCCACATCACTGAGGCTGATATTTCTTGCATTGCAAGCTGACTAACTGATAGACCTCAAAGCCTTTTCACCAACCAGGAATAGTCAACATGATGTCCACTATCTCAGGAGGTTTCAAGGGAAGTGCATTCCTGACCTGCTGCTCTCCCATACTCCAGCAGCAATCCAGAAAGGAACTTAAATTCAGTGTCTGCAAATTCCTCAGCTCTCACTGCCTTGTAGGCTGGTAAATAATGAAGATTTACACACATAAATTCTGGTTATGCTGACAGAGAAAAGACTGTGCTCTGGAAAACAGTATTTCTGAACAGCATGGCAAGAGCATGAAGAGACACAGTGATGGGCTGCCAGAGTGGTTGCTCTGACCAGTGGAAAGGCATGGTCTTTGATATACAGGTATGATCCTGCTGAGTGGGTGCCCTCACTGGGTCATCCTACACATGTTTGTTCAAGGTAATGGCCACACACACAATTACTGGAAAATACTGACAGCTGAAAATCCAGAATTTTTTCCACTTGAGCAGCTCTTCAAAAAGGCTCTCCTTGTTTCAAGATGTTACAGAGGTGAATTTGAAGAAGAAAGACTTTTTATTTTTAAGGATTGCATGATCTGAGCCAGAAGAAGAAGCAGTCTGTGCTCCAGGAAGGACATGGGCATCGCGACAACTTGGGATATTAGGTTTCTATTACCAAGCAAAGCCTAAGCAGCCCACGTCAATGTGCACAGTCTCTGCTGGCTGGAGAGCAGCCTGTGCACAAGCACCTCTGAGAACTGCCAGAAATTCAGTGTCTCATCTTCCTTCAGTATTGACTTCCTCTGGTTATTGAGACTGACAGTCTCTCAAGCTACTCGGGGATCTTTGTGTTTCCTTATGATCCTTTTCTTCTTCCAATCACCTTTCTCACAGGTGTCTGACCCCAAAGATTCCCTAATAAACTGGAATGTCTGGACCTGGGTCAAGTGATTAAACCAAAGATAAATACAGCTAAAAATACATTACTTTCAGTTTCACTGCCTAGTCTGCAGCTCCAGACAAATGACATTAACCCTTGCCTGCCTATTCTCCACTGTCTGGGTTGATCTGTGGTGATCACTCCCTCTTCTTGCTCAAAGTTTCTTAGGTAGTATACGGCTATGGCTTCTGCCACAGAAGAGGTAGAGGTTGTGTACTCAGACATGAAAAATAACATGGTCCTGTCCTCATTTTTCCATGGTGCCAGGAGTAGCTTTTGCTAATGGTGGAAGACCTGGACACTTGAAAGGGCTGTATTTTGAGGTATGCTAATACACTTTCACAGAAAATAGAAACCCTCAAATTTCCTAAGCACTGGGACTGGTGCAAGGAAATCATCTGTGTGTGTGTGTATGCCTCTGTGTATGTGAGTGTGTGTGCGTGTCACTGCCAAAGAAGATGCATTGCTCTCTTTCATGTACACTTCCTACTTCTTTTGATACTTGCTCTTGTCAAGCTCCAAATATAGTTTTTTCCCTTTGAATGCAGTTTCCTGAGTAAGACGGCTGACTTATCTACCTGTTACATCAGCTTCCCCAGGTTGAGAGATAAACACGGGCCTAGGGAAAAAGCTCTGCCAGCTTTTGACAGAAAGATTAAATGCAAGTGGTTACTGAACCTAAGGCAGTGCCAATGCCCAACACATGAATCTCAGTAAACAACAGAAATCCCTCCATTTCAGAGGCACCAGGAGAGTGAGAAATGTGTCCCACTTAACTGTGACAATCAGTCTGATCCCAGGGGAGTGAAGCTTAGTCAGCCCAACGCTTCTTACTCTGTTGCCATAAGTATTGTTTGCATGATCTCTCCTCTCCCAGCAGTTTCTCAGAAAGTTACCCTATCTGCAGCTACAAAAAAGCAGGCAGTTGGTCCAAGCTATCTCACCATGTGGGAGAGAGAATAGTAGAATGAAGTCAGAGAGGATGTAAGCATTGCAAAGGACAGGTTCAGCTTCTCCGTCAAAGTTTGAATAGTATGAATGAAAAATAATCATAACAGGAAATTTTCCCCCATCCTGGGAAAAGGCTAATGAGATTTACTCTGGGAACTGAAAAGTGACAACACTAGTCACAGCTACAGACCTCTCAGCTCTGCCATTGGCTGAATCCTTCTGCTTTCCTCTGCACAGACTTACATGGTACCACAGATCAGAATTTGTCTACATGTTTATATCATGTCTTGGATACCACAGCTGGGAGCAGAAATGCAGAAGTTTAGCTGCCTGGGTCTGGTTTACTTGTCAGGTTCTGGGTCAGCCCTCACTCAGCAACAGCACACCAGCAACTCACTGCCTCAGCTGAGGCTGTACCTTCCTCTGCCACCCAGCCTGGTGCTTCTAACTGCTCAGTGGAGGGATGCTTTACCCTTTTACAGTTCCCCCACCACCCATCACCCCTGCATCACCATCCAGGCCTGAACTAAATACACTACACTCTGTTGATGGTGCATCCAGCTAGCAGGTAACCCATGTGTGCCTGTGCCCTCAGGTTTGGTGATGACTTTTTCCAGCACAGCTGTGTCACTGGGGACCTGGAAGAACACAAAGAAAGGAAGAACTGAAATCCAAACCTCCGAGCCCAAACCTCCCAGTAAATGTTGATCAGAGCAGGAATGTTCAGGGCTTCTGCCATATTCACTGACACTGTCTTGAGAAGGACTGTGGCTGCTTTGAGGTTACAAGGGATCACCTTGCTGCTCAGAACATGAGAGGAAAAATGTCGTCTTTCAGTACCAATGTCTGTGAAATTGTGCTTTCAAATACATACTTACAAAATGGAATGTAACCACGTTGTACCACCGCAAGTATCCAGAATGCCTGTAAATGCATAAACAGTAATGAAAGAGGAATACTTTATTTTTACATCTACTCCAAATCTGCCAGTCTTTGACCCAAACTGGTGTAAACTATCACATGGGGGTAGCATCAGAGAGCAGGCTGTCAGTGTATCTTGAGCATTCATTTGATTCAGTCCTTTTAGATGACTCGGAGATGCACAAAAACCTGCCATCTCTGGACTTCAAGAAACAGCTTTGCCAAGAACCCAGCAAGCCACGGTGAAGCAGGTTTAGGCTTCAGCTGAAGACCTCGCATGCCTCTTGCTGGAGAAACAGTGACATAACAGAGGTCTGGACAACACAAAGAATGAAAACAGTAAAGTGGAGAACAAAAGCCGAGTACATCATGAATCTATGTTCCCAAGGACAAAGAGGTTGCCTAAAACTCATTTCCAGTAGTAAAAAATTAACAAATAAAACAACTTAAAATGCAAAATAGCATAAGTGTAGTGTATATTGGCTCCATATGTCTGATGAAATACAGTTCATATTCTCCTGTTTTTAAAACCAGAATGACCTCTTCAGGGGCTGTGGTATGTGGGAAATCATATTAGTTGGTCATATGGCATAGAGAAAGATGACATAGAAGTGAACTGTGTTGGAGTATAAAGGTGGTGGAAATAACTTTAAAATAACTCACTAGTGTCCTGATAGTACCTAACCATGCAGTGGTCCACCCTGGGATCTGCATTGCCACAGACTGTTTCCAGTGCTTGAGTTAGCAAGCTCCAGGCCAGCTCAGGACCCTCCTCTTGGCATCATCTGTCGTGCTGTGACTGCATCACGAAGAAACCCAAACCTTCTGAGTAGCTCTTGCACAGAGCCAACTAAAGGCAGAAGAAGAATAAAGAACAAATTGAATTCAACAAAGACAAATTTAAGGTCTTGCACCTGGGAAAACATAATCCAGGAGTGCAGCACAGGCTGGTTTACCTGGATGAGTGACAGATATGTGGAAAGGGACCCGGGTGTCAGTATGGGTGAACAGCATGATGATGCAGCAGAGAAACCAATGGAATGCTGGGCTGCATCAAGAAGGGTATCACCAGGAGAGACAAAGAAATCATCCCACTCTACTCAGTGATTCTCAGGACACACCTGGAATACTAGGTTCAGTTTTGGTCTCCACTGTGCAAATAAAGATGTGAGCAGTCTGGAGATGGTGCAGAGAAGGGCCAGGAAGATGATCAAAGGATCGGGAAGCCTGTCATGTGAGGAGAGGCTGAGTTTGTTCATCCTTGAGAAAATAAGCCTTAGGGGAGATCTTATCACCATGTTCCAATATTTAAAGGGTGGATACAAACAGGATGGAGATTCCCTTTTCATAAGGAGTCATATGGTAAAGATGAGGCGGAATAGGTACAAGTTACTCCTGGGGAGATTCCAACACAAGAGGACAATTTTTCAACAACAAGAACAGTCAGCATTGGAATAATTTCCTCAGGGAAGTGGTGAATTCCCCAATAGTGGACAATTTTAAGATTTGGGGGTGGGCAGGGTGCTGGGCCATCCTGTCTAGATCGTGCTTTTGGCAAGAAAGGTTGGACCAAATGATCTTTGTATGATTCTATGATACTACAAACTTAAAAAGGGGAGTGATTTTGGATTGTTTCAGTTATGTAGAAAATGTTTTTACTACACTAACATGAGCCAGCCGCCCACGTGGGCAATTGGAGCTCTGAGACTGCCATCCAGAAGGCTTTGATGTTGGTTGAGAGATCGGCAGTGCTGGGTCGACAGGGGCTTCGCAGGGTTCAGCATCACTGTGTGATGTGATACCTGTATTTCCACACCCCACACTTTTCTATCAGTGCTTTTCTTTCCCCACTGCTTTACCCTACATTGTTCTCTCTCTGATACAGGCTGTTCCAGTCCAAAAATACCTTCCCAACATTGTCATCTTGCTCTGACTTGGTTCTGATCCTCAGGGAGCTATCTTCCTTGGAAATTAGCTTGGGTATGAAAAATATGAAAAACTTCACATTTAGAGATGTAGCTTTATTCACAAATCAGTTTGCACCTGCTGATTCACTAAAGGTAATGAGAAACAATGCTCTCCTTTGTGGAAAGAATACTACACTTTAATTGCTACGCTTCAGGTGAAGGAGGAGTTCCAGGGAAAGCCTTGCAAGATCCCACTCTAAAGCTGCTGTTCTGCCTACATAGTCTCCAGGAAACCTGAAGAAAGATTGGTTTTGTTTAAAGTGTCGGGGGTTTAAATCTTTGGCAAACATTTAATGTGTTCCTAATGGAGCGTAAAGTGAGTGGACTCATCTTCTAACACTTCATTACCTCCTTTATTCTTTGTTTATTGGTAGTGATGGCAACTGAGTGGCCTAGAGGGAATTGGCAATTAAATTTCTGTAGTGGCCCAAAATAAAATTGGTTTTAATCTAGGTCATATATAAACAGATGGAAAATTTTCATAGAATCATAAAAACATAGGATGGTTTGAGTTGAAAGGGACCTTAAAGATCATCTAATTCCAATTCCAAGGGACACCTTCCACTAGACTGGATTGCTCAAAGCCCCATCCAACCTGGCCTTGAACACTACCAGAGATGGGGCATCCACAGCTCTTCTGGACAACCTGTTCCAGAGCCTCACTACCCTCACAGTAAAAAATTTCCTGCTAACATCCAACCTAAACATACTCTCTTTCTGTTTAAAGTCATTCCCCCTTGCCCTGTCACTACAGGTCCTGACAGAAAGTCTCTGTCCTTGCACTCCTCAAGCATACGGGGCTGCAATAAGCTCTCTGTACCGTTTGGCTTGAAGCAGTGGACGGGACAAGACAATCACAATTGTTTTTTGTCTAATAAGCCCCAAATCGGCCTGTTTGCTGCTCGCGTTTCGGCACTGCAGGGGCAGCTGAGCGTCCCTGGCGCAGCGAGGCGCGCTTGGGGGTCCCGGCTGCGGTGCTGCGGGTCCCCCCGAGCGCTGCGGGGCCCGAGGCCGGTGCAGTCCCCCCGCACAGCCCGACCCGCCCGCGGCAGCGCCGGGGCCGCCCGGCAGAGGGCGGGGGGAGCGCGGCTCCTGTAAAAAGGAACATCCCGCTGACAGGGTAAGAGAGGGGTAAACAGGGGAAATAGGCAACATAACGCCGGAATAAGGACTGGAAATGCCTGGGCGAGCTGCGGCAGAGCTGGACCGCGCCCCGCACCGCGGCGGAAGGGGCGCCTGCCCTGCCGGGAGAGGAGCCGGGCGCGGGTCTTGCCAGCGAGGAGCGGGAGGGAGCGACGGGCTGGGAAGGCGCACG
The DNA here is from genome assembly GCF_003945725.1 of Corapipo altera. Lineage (NCBI taxonomy): Eukaryota > Metazoa > Chordata > Aves > Passeriformes > Pipridae > Corapipo > Corapipo altera. Next base: position 10,755,900 of record NW_020884885.1, on the reverse strand, counting down.
CCCCGCACGGCCCCACCACTGTGGTGGTCGGTGAAGCCCGTGGGTTTTCCCTGGATGGGGCTGGGTTCCTGGCCTGGTGGGCAGCCTGCAACTCGGCGGCTGCGGGGGGCCAACAGAGAGAGTAACGCAGGGCACGGGAAAGGTGTTCAAAATATTCGGCACCGGTCAGTTTGAAAACATGATTTGAAGGCAATCGAGTCTTCAAACCTGCAAGGGTTAGAGGGGGGGCTTGGGCATTCTCTCAGTTCAACTTTAAAGCATGAAGGACCTACACAAACAGGTGAAGGCGCCTATGTGCCCATATAAGCCACACAATGAAACAGAATATACACAACGTACTAACTTATTCACAAAGTAAATTGGGGAAAAATACCTCCTCCAACTTTCTCCTACTGCAAGTGTTACTTATAAAACCATGACACATGATTTTCACGCAAGTCTAGATGAAACTGAGTGAAAATGAAAGATAAAATCATTCTTAGTAGGAAAATCCATGGAGTCTACCCCATGCTTGTTAGGTATTCTTTTGCCCAAATGGTCTTACAGCTGATCAAGATGGGAAAATCCATTTCAGTGAAAAATTTTTTTAAGTATTGGATCTGTTTTAACTTGAGACAGTAAAAAAAAAAATCAAAAACCCCGAAGCTTTTACTGATTTCCTCTTGCTTGTATCTATTTATACTGAAATTGTTATTGGAAACACTTTTGACACTTTGTATTAACCAAACTGCCTTTTCTTCCATAAGCTTAAGTAATTGACAATGTTACTAAAGGAAAATAGTATTCAACCTTTGGGGGAAACTAAAGCTCTCACTGGGCAAACCCATGATATTTTAGCCCCACTTAAAAATGAAGCTTAGTCATAAAAAGGAACAGGCAAAGAAACTGAGATAAGAATCTTTACTTTTTTTTTTTTTTTTAAAAAAAAAGGTATTTTTTGAAATCTCTTATCCATGCCATTTGTACGTATAGAAACATCGTTTTCAGCTCAGTGGGTCTTTTTTGATGGATTTCTTAAACTTGAATACTTCAGTGTTCATGCTTTGAATAAAGTAATTTGTATATTTTGAAACTGCCCTGCATTATGGTCATTGTTGTTACTGGTATTAGTCCTTACTATTACTCTCATTAATGGAAGATGTAGAGGATGTAAGATGACCCAAGTGCTAATCAAACACAGAACACAAAAAAGAGGTTCTTGACTTAAGCACATTGTGATTAGGCAGGACAAGTGGCAGACTGCAGAGTTCAGGAACAACAACAACAAGCCAGCAACTGAGCAGCCAGAATTACCTTTACAATCATGACATTTAAAGTAATAATAAAAAGGTGGCTGCCTTTTATTTAGTTCTAGTTTAGGAATCTTTAAATATTTTGTGCAGAAGCTCAGGCTTTCTGCAGCCTCTTAGGCAGAGGACAAGAAAGCACTATTTTTAAAATGAAAGCCGAGAAACCCATGTAATCAGAAGCTTTAAGGAAAATACCAAGTGTCATGAGAGTAGGCAGCACTGTAGTTCCCTAACACAGTTTTCCTTCAGATTCTGTTTTTAATGCAAAATTAAAGGTTCTTTTGCCTTTACGTTCTTCAATACTATGGTTAAGTGCAATATGGTGCCCTTTAAGTAAATGCTCTTTTTACAAGCAATTTGATCATCTTCAATTATGCTATTATCAACAGCTGAGATTAGTTTAAAAAAAAATCAAAGGTTTATAATTATATCCAATTTTCCTCTCATTATAGACAGTAAAGTCTAGAAAGTCATTTTGCTTTTTTGTTTATTATTAGCTTCCTGTCACAATAATTTTCAGACTGACGCATTAGAACAACATGAAATGGTTTGAACTGTAACAAAACAAGCAGGAAATAACTTGTTACAAAAATCTTCAATTTTTTTTTCCTCTAGGACTTCAAAATCACATGGAAGTATTTATTTGATGTAGATTAATATGGCTACTTTAAATAAAACTTTAATTCAGAGTTAAATTTGATCTACCTGTCTCTAATTTGAAAGGGAGAATCCTGAGATTTATAGATCATGTTCTCATAATGTAGTGCCTGTAACATAATACGCCGGTGCAGCAGTGAATGGCAGAGGCTCTGCCTGTGAAAATCTTACGGAACTATTTGCTTTAGAGCTCTCTGATCTGATTGTGAATTTGTATTAATTTATTTTAATAAAATAGCCTGCTAAGGATAACACCACCTAGTAGATAACTGTAGCAAAGACTGTCTGTAGCACACCACGTTAGTGTTTCTGGAAGTGCAACAATACTGCCCTACCAATAAAATGAAATACTAACAAATGATGCGTGCAGGAGGCATTCCATCTGACTGTCTTGAAGTCGAACTGGAGGAGCTGCCTGACAAGGGCCATCCTCTCACGATGCAACAAGCATCATAAAAGTCCACCCCAGCCTTCCCAAAAGCAGCTGGGAGTAGCTGTGACTCCCTGGTAAGAAGAATGGGTAGAAGGTCAACATGTACTGCAAGACTTGGGCTGAAACAACAACAGCCTCTCTCAAATTGTGTTGTCTTCTCGGGATCTCTGTCTCCAGGTACTGCAGTAGATAAACAACAGGTAACAAATGTATAAACATCCCCGGAAGAGGATATAGAGCCAAAACAATGGTGTAGTAGTATCTGAAGCTCCCCCAATGCCACAGACGATGCCATGGATCTCAGGAGAGAGCTGAAAGTATTCCCAGTTCTCTTCTCAACAACATTTTCAGTACATTGGGACAGAGGAGCAGAGTGTATTGGGGTCCTACTTCCCAGTGTGCGGTCAGAAGGAAGCACTAAGCTGGACCTGCAGTGCCACACAGGGGCTGAAACCAGGCAGCCCGTGCCCACGTGGGTCAGGCAGGGTGCTGCTCTGCTAGCTGCATGGAAGGAGCAGCTGGGATACACACTCAAATTCATCATCCTGAAGAAACAAAAACCATGTTAGCTGTTTGTAAGAGAAGAATTATTTTCTCTCTGTCTTAGAAGCCAATGCAGGGAGTTTGTACCCCTGGGGTAGGAATAAGAATTGTCAGCATATAGGAATAAGTAATAAGTATTGTCAGCATGTAGAACCTGGTAACATACTACAGATGACATTGTAATCAATCCAGAACAGTATGATTTATATTAATAATGCACCAATTAACTAGATGAAGTACTGGTTCCTTCCAGATCTCAAGTCTAAATTGTCAATGGAGAACCCCCAGCAAACGGGTGATATTGTAGGACTTCTAAGAAGAATTTACATCTAACCCATTCAGTATTTTAGTCAGAGACCAGAAAATTAAATCTAAAATTACTGCTGATAAAATTCACATGTGACATCAAGATTAGCAAACTAGGGAAGAGGAGGTGTTATGCTATCTGATCTGGGAGTGCTTGATGTGAGAAGTATGGACCCACTCCCAGAAAGGGGTTTTGTGTGCAGTGCCATGCATGGCAGTACAAGCACAAGCCATTCCCAAGGAGTGAAGGAACATCCCCTGGGTAACAGCAGCTCTGTAAAGGGTAAAAGGACAAACAGCTTCATGAGGAACTTGCAGTTTCATGACATGACAAAATATTATGATGATCCTGAAAGCAAAGCTGTAGAGATATTTGTATATAAATACATGCGTGTATTTTTGGTTAAGTGGATCCTATATAGCCAGGGGGCAGTTCAGGCAACGATATTTTAAAAAGGATGTTGAAAAACTGAGCAGAGTTCACACAAAAAAAAACAGGAAAACAATATAAGGACTGGTAAAAATAAATAACTTCTGTTGAGAAAAATTTCTCAACTTAGCAGAAAGAAATATTTTGAATTGACAAGATGACAATGTAGATGATATCTTCCCAGGAAGAAAATATTGAGAATGTATCAAAGCATAAAGAAAAGTATAAAAAGAACCAGTGGCTAGAAGGTGAATGCAGCCAAATTCATACAGAGAATCCAAGCCCACATTCATAATGGGGGGGGGGGGGTGACGACAAAGGGAAAGATAAATTCTTTATCTCTTGGTTTCTGCAGATCAGAACTCAGTGTCTTTCTTAAAGACAGCTTTATAGTTAAGCACAAGTTATTTGGCTCAAGTCAGGGCAGCTACTTGTGATATACAGGAGTGCACATTCCTGTGGACTGCCAAAACATGTGATGGATGCCTAGAAACAAACCACTGCATTTTGAAGTGCTTGTGAGCAGAGACATTCCTCACTTTCCAGTCTTTGGGCCAGCTACGGAGAGACCATTTCATATGGAAAAGCACTTCTGGTTATTCATTAAAAATATACCAGTGCAAATTCTCAGATCCTATTGTTTGAAAAAGGCACTGTTTGAATGTGCCTCCTCTAGTCCAAAAGATTTCAGGACAAGTTTTGGGCTAGGTGATTTAATCTCTTTCTTTCTGGCTATGATTTGAGTACTCATTCTGCTGCCATCCCTGCAGCCTGAGGCATGGGCACCAATCTGGGTACCAATACTATGATAACTAAGCAGCTTTCTTCTTCTTTTGGTGAGACTAGCTCAGCTGGTTAGAGCATGGTGCTAATTATGCCAGTCATGTGTTTAATCCCCATACAGGCCATTCACTAAAGAGCTGGATTTGATGATCTTTGTGGGTTCCTTCCAACTCAGAATGCTCTGGTTCTGTGAAACCAGTTCAGCTTTCTGCTCCAGTTCACAGTCTGCAAACAGCCTTGTCAGCACAGCCAGGGCTGGGCAGCCATGACAGCACCCACCTGCCACAGAGCAGGAAATCCTAAAGATATCACTGCCTCAGAGGTGCAGATGCTTGGTTCATTGTTGCCAAGGGAAAGGTCCAGCTTTCCTCCTCTCCCCAATAGCATGGTCCCACCACCTCTTTTTGCTGATGTTGGCAATTTCGTGGCTAATTCTCTGCTGGGTTAGGCATCCAGCTCAGAGGGAGCAGCCTAAGGACTGCTGAAGTGGCTCTACCTACCTGCTGCATCACCCTATCTCTATCATCAGACAACACCCTCAATTACCCATATAGCTCTACAGCATTCCCAGGAAGGGCTGGCTTCATATACTATGCTAAACCCCAGGCAGGATCATCCCTCTCTCCTTGCTGTTTCTATAAGTGTCTTTTCCCACTCCCTTATTAGCACCAGAGCTGCTGTGGCTCTGGGGTGAGCAGGCTCAGTGGCACAACTGGTCGAGCCTGGAGAACAGAGTGAATGGTAGAAGGTTGCACGCAGAAGTTTCTTGCTTACCAGTTGAACTCAGCAATGTGTATCTGCCTTCTTGTGGGAATAGTTCAACAGGCTTATTCCAGTGACACCCATAAACTTCAAGGAGAGCACTCCATTGCTAAAGGATTCATATTCTTCTACCAATAACAGTGGAAGACTCATATAGCATGATGAGGAAAAAGACCCAGCATTGCTGGGTAAAGGTCATTGCTGTTTCTATTGAGAAATAAAAACACAAGCTGCAGCTCTGCACAGTTACATGCTCTTCAAAGAACTCTTCCCCCGCACCTCTTTCAGTGCCTGTCCCACCCTGCTACAGTAATTAGTAACTATGGGTTTCTGGCTGAGTTTCCTTCTCAGTCATGTAATTTCCTTTTCTTTTGTGGGACATTTGCAGATTTTTCAAAGGGAAAAATTTGTATTCTGTTTCACCATCCAACAACCCATCAATGTGGAAGAGAAATGTACCTAATTTTTGTGTGGCTTCTTACCAGTGTTTTTAATGCTAAAATACAGTTAACACCGAGTGAGAGCATCAGCACAGTGGTCCTGCAAATCTGAATCTTTTCTATGTGTAGGAAAGGTGTTGCCTGGATAATAGCAGTAGGATTAACCTTTCTACTTGCAACAGAGTGACTTTTTCTGGAGGAAGACAAACTTCAGCCCCAAGCAACTACTTCCTTGAAACTTGGGAAGCAGATGTCAGCCTCTTGGTATTGATGTGGTTATGTAGGATGCTAACAATCTTAAACAAGAGAATGTTCAGTAATGCCAGGGCTGCTGTGTGCAACAGCTTGCAGAAGAACCCGTACGTTTTTCTGCCTTTCCTTAGGCACCCCGTTGAAGACAGTCAGGCATCCCCCACCACCCCCCTTCCAGAATGGATCCTAACTTCCACTCTCTTTGCAATGTTGAGCCTGAGCCACTAGGCCTTTTTAGGGAATGATATGCTCATTGCACAAAATACATCCAGCCTCTTCTGCTGCAGGGATCGAATTTCACAGCCAACAGATGTACCTGCAGATGTACCTGATGACCCCCAGCACTTTGAGCTCTGATGATCATTTAAGCGTGGTTGTTGACAAATTCAATTCAGTTTTATCCACTTTCACACACATTATTTTTCATACCACAGGCTAAAAGCTCTGCATCAGTAGAAGAACCTTTTTGCCTCTGCAGGAGACTATCCAGCATTTCCTGGAGGAACAGATTTGACGGTATAATACTGGAAAGTGGACACCTAATTACCTCATTCCTTACTGATGTTGCCATTTGTAAAGTTTTTTTCTGAGAGCCTGTCAGACAAAGAGGAATTGGTGTGGGTGATGGAGTGGGGCTGAATGCACTCATTAAAACAAATTAATCCTATATCTTAGTAAGTGAAGAGGCAGTTTGTTGAAGAAGGGGAGCCTTTCCAAGCCCCAAAGGTAACATTTTTGCAGAGACAGTACAATTTGCACTGTGTTCCTTTCATAATTAGTTTCTAGACAGAAAAGATACATCTTCTTCATGGGGATTTTATTTCCTGATGTGGTGGGTTGACCATGGCTGGACACCAGGTGCCCACCAAAGCTGCTCTACCACTCCCCTCCTCAACTGGACAGTGGAGAGAAAGTAGAACTAAAGGCTCATGGCAAAAATGACTCAACTTGAGAAATTTAGCTTATTACCAATCAAATCAGTATAGGACAATGAGAAATAAAAACTAAATATTAAAACACCTTTCCCCACCCCTCCCTTCTTTCTGCTTAATTTTACTCCTAAATTCTCTAACTCCTCCTCTCCAGTGGTGGAGGGGATGGGGGGGGGGGGGGGGGGAAGAAAGCGAGGTGGGGCGGAGGAGAGGGGAGAGAGAAGAGAATGGGAGAGGTGGCCAGTGGGGCACTGCTGTGGTTAGTTCAAAAGTTGTCTGTGCTGCTCCTTCCTCCTCAAGGGGAGGACTCCACATACTCTTTCCCTGTTCCTGCGTGAAGTCCCTCTGACAGGCTGCAGTTCTTCACAAACTGCTGTCATGCAGGTCCCCCACAGGATCACAAGTCCTGCCAGGAAACTTGCTCCATTGAGGACTCTTCTCTCCGTGGGTCCACAGGTCTTGCCAGGAGCGTGCTTCCAGTGTGGGCTTCCCATGGGATGATAGCCTGATTTGGGCATCCACCTGTTCCAGCGTGGGATCCTTCAGAGGGAAAAAGTAGATATCTGCTCCAACATGGACCTCCATGGGTTGCAGGGCCACAGCCTGCCATACCATGGTTTTCTCCACAGGCTGCCAGGGAACCTCTTCTCTGACATCTGGAGCACCTACTGCCCCTCGTCCTTCAACTGCCCATGGTGTCTGGAGAGCTCTTTGTCTCACATATTCTCACTCATCTCTCTGGCCGCAATTGCTGTTGTGCAATTTTTTCCTCTGTCTTAAATGTGTTATCCCAGAGGCACTACCACAGCTGCTGATGGACTTGGCCTTGACCAGCAGCACTCTGTCTTGGATCTATTAGACAGAGGGGAAGCTTCTGGCAGAAGCCACTCCTTTGCCCCCCCACAATCCAAACCTTGCCACACAAACCCAGCACTCCTGACTTTTAAACATATTAAGGCAACTGACACACATTAAGACAATGCAACTCCCTCTCAATAAATTAGCATGCCTGTGTTTACAAGAAGACATAATAGCTGTTATTTATATTGTACTTACATATTTTCTTTATAAATAAAAGCTTTATGCCTCCCTTTGAGCCTGCTCTTACAGCCTTTGACTACAGCAGCTACAACTAAACTATTACTTCAAATTAGCATGGCGTTCAGTGTGCATTTGTATTACTGCCCTGATTTTTATTGGTTTGTTAATTATTTTTTTCTCTCAGTTCATTCATCAATCATATTTACAAATCCGTCGTTGTACTTACTGCCAGATTAGTGTTCTCACACATTTCAGCACACAGACAGAAACTGCAAACTAGGGCAGCTTTATTAGGATCTCTAATATTTCTGAAGAGTCTGAAGGTGCTGACAGCTTATGGTATGTCTCTCCCAGGCAAGTGCAAGTGCCTCAAAGTCCATCTATCTGCAATTACTGGAAGGGGTAAAATTACAGAGCACGCTTTTCCTCTGAGAAGGAATCCTCTCCCCAGAGGTTAGAACTGGGGAACAAAAAGTATATTACAGCTGGAGATCTGACAAATGATACTCCTCTGAACTTCTGAATAATCATCCGTGCCACACTGGTTGCCTTTGCAAAGCAAGCTTGTTTAGAACCCAAGTTGATTACCTATCTTGTTATTTTGCCAGGTAGTTTAACTTTAGTCATACATCAAGACCTAACCCTGAAGTTCTGCCACCCCTCAATGCTCACTGACAGCAATGGAAGCAACTCAAGGATGGTAGAAGCAGGCCTCTATTGTGCTATGTCCTTTTTTACTTTTTGTCCTGACTCAATTATTCTCTGCTTCACACCACTCTTTTATAATAGGCACCTCAGCGTGGAGGGTATGAGGAAAGGGTTTTATTTCTCAGGACTGCAGAAAATGGTGTTTCTCAGGGCTACAGAAAAAGGGAAGTAGTTTCAAGTATCCAAGTGGGCACATTGTCAGCACAGCCCTGTTTGCATACAAGCCCATTGTCAACCAAAGAAACTGGAAAATTATGGCTATTTATCTATCCTTCTTTTTACCCCCCGTTGTGCCTCTTTTGGCAGAGCAGCTGAAGAGTTTGCATTGTTTCAAATTTAATGCTTGCAGATGGTTTTATTTAGAATCTGTTTTATTGGTGAGACATGCTTCCTCTGTTTATTAAATTATGCCTACTTTTTTGTCATCCATCATGTTGCCCGCAATTTCTGCACAGATCTCGAGGGTAGGGCTGGTTGTTGCTGTTGCCGTTGGGTGGATTACTTTTTTTGGGGGTAATTTGAAATATGATCGAACTCCGAGCGCCAGGGAAACACGGCTGGTGCTGACATTTTTCTCACAGAAGAGCATGACGTTCCCGACGGGCGAGCAGAGGCGCGGGGCGCTGCCGGTGAGAGGGGCGCCCGGCCAGGGGCAACTCCGCCTCTGCCCCCGGCCGACGTGGGAGCCCCGGGGCACAGCCCCGGGCGGGGGTCACGTCTCGCCGCCGTCGCCCGGAGGCGGGCGGCCCCGAGGGCGCGGGCTGCCGGGTCCGGGCCCGGCTCCGCGGGG